>NC_056038.1:8728920-9033739 GCF_004379255.2 Salvia splendens
ACAATGAGAGTAACCTTTGATTAATCTTGATTTATTTATTTCTTTCTTGAATGGACTCTAATCGTAGTCTTAATCATACCTTTCAATTACCAATTTTTATTCACTCTAATATTCCCTTTCAAGTTGAATATAGGACATTCCGATACTTACCATGTTATAATCTTAAATTGTGTACGTAGTAAATAATTTATACTCATATTCAGGAGTTCATCAATTTTTGTTCTAATTTTTAGACTCATATCAATGACCTTTTCCAATTCATTAGTGACAGTTCTAACTCGTGTCAATGAGCTAATTCAAACATTTTTAACTCATGTCCAATAGCTGATGTAAGTAGTTTTTATTCATGTTTAGGAGCCACTTCAATTTTTCACTAACAATTTTTGCTTGTGTCAAAGAGTTAGCTTTAAGTTTTCAGTTTTTTTTTTAACTTTATCAAATAGTTCAATTTTTTCGCTGTAAGTGTCAAACAAATTCGAATATAACATCAACGTTGTTCCAGCAACTTTGCCTTTACAAATTTGTAACAGTGAATGTATATCATTATACACATATAGAACTAATAAGTAATTATAACTAACAAAATATTTGCTTCTCTAATATAACCTTCAACTAATTATTATTATTATTATTATTATTATTATTATTATTATTTTAAAATATTATCTCCTATTTTGTGATAATTTATTTATAATTAAATAACAAAATCATGTGGTTTAAATTTGGTCATAGTTATACATTTAAATTTTGTTCAATATTGATCCTATATATTAAATGAATAGTATCCATAAGTATAATTCTCATTTAGGCTATATTCAATTTATTTGTTTTGTTTCATCCATTATTTTACTCTTATATATATGTACCTCAAAATTTTTTACAAATTACATTAAATCAAAGATCGATTTGTTTATTTTTCTCTATGACTTTAAAATCAAATAAATTAGTAAATGTTAACTAAATTAACTATTATGTTTGCTCAATAGCGTTGATGTTTGTCGTTGTTTTGGTTGATATAAACAAAGAATCTATTAGATTTATGGATTGCATGTGATGTAATTGTTGGAATCGTGCTTGGTCAAATAATTTTTGACTAATAATAAATGTTACAAGACATTTAATTTTGTGAAATTAAATATAATAACATCGATCTACGTTCCGAGTAGATGACTGTAGTATATTCATTTTCTCAAATCCGATTCCCGGTGAGTGAGAAATAATATATTAAAGTTTGTCACAATAAAGCTAGAAATGAGCTATGTGAAAAGACTAAGGGATTAATTAACTAAGTGTTAATTATCCCACATCGGGGATGCTAAACTTCTTTGATGAAGTATTTAATCTGATGAATTATTATGTGTAATAATTATCGTGGAATAAGACGGGTGAAAGAGCCCACACGCGCGCGCCGCTGCCCGCCCGCGAGCCGCGCACCGTGACCCGTGCCTCATGCACCGGGTGCCTGGTGCCTTGGTTCTTGGCAATTGGTCTTTGGGTGATCTTTGGAGCTGGTCGTTGAGCGTGGTTCGAGCCCCGCTTGATCTTTTTAGACCACTCCAAACTTCACGCTATCCCCGACGCGTCCTGGTCCACGTCATGGTCCCGCTGGACCCCGACGCATGACGGGAGACAAAAGGTTTCCGTTGGACCCCGACGCATGACGGGAGACAAAAGGTCTCCGCTGGACCCCGACTCACAACGGGAGTCAAAAGGTCCCCGACGGTCCATGGTGTATCCCGTCGTGTAACATGTCCAGGTGCATCGTGTCTCTTCAGCTCCCACTGGCTAGTGCACCAGTCAGTAACCCCCGGCGGTTACAGTCAAACCATCATGGCACACATGATGGCTGTTGACTCCATCAATGCTCCTACGGGTGGACTTGGCCTATAAATAGACAGTCACTTCATGCATTGCACACCATTAGACACACAACACATTTGCATAGCTCTCTCTGCATTGTCTTCCCGTCGAAGCTCTGCCCTCGCCATCATCTAGTTCGCCGGAGGTTGTTCCGTCTGCGGTGCTGCAACGAACAAGACGAAGCCGTTTTATCTTTGGGGACGACACGCCAAACCGAGAGCACTACCGGGGCGTATCTCGTCTTGCGGAAAGAGGACTCCTCGACTCGACTTACATCTTTACGGTTTATTGTTTCGAATTCTTCTTTGTAATTTGAATTCAGTTTATTCTGGTTATTTTCTCCATTCTTCATTGGGTTGTATTGCCCGTTTAGTGTATCTTTGTATCACAAACAATCATTTTTTCGACAACCGTAATTATATAATATTGTTATAAAATTAGTATTGTTTTATATTTTAAAAATATTTATGATGTAATTATTATTATTTTATTTTTATTAAAATTTAAAATTATTGAATAAATTAATGATGGTACGTACTATCAATTTCTATTAGAATAAACTAAACGTATAAAATAAAATAACAAATCAATATATGATCTAAACAAAAGTCATCCTCATAAATGATATTCACATATAATATGTTTTATATATTATTATCGGGGAAATAAAAGTTTTTGGAAGACAGAAAATAAAGTAAATTAATAGATTAAGCCAAGCATTAGGAAAGCTGTATATGGTCTGGAGAGCAATAGAAAAACTCGAATTCTTTGCTTTAGTCATAAAATATGAAAGCATTAATCCAAAACAGTCTTTATTGAATAAATTAATGGTATCCTCTTTGGTTTTCTTTGACCAAACCTTTCAACAAATAAAAATCTAATTACAGGTAAAAAGGTCGGAATTGGCCGCGTTCAAGAAGATTCTATTGTTCAATAATAATAAAAACAATAACAATATTATTATTATTATTATACTATTATTTTTGTGATTACTATTATTATTGCTGTTGCTGCTAGTTTATTACTGTACTATTTTTTGATAAATTGAAAAAGGCTCGAGCCGGCAAGCAGCGAGCAAAGGTTCAAGACAAGCAGTCCAATGCCAAGCTGCAAAAACCAAAAACAGAAAAGTGCAACGACATCTCAGTCAAATACCAACAGATAGGCTAAACGCAAAACACCCAAAAAACCAAAGAACCATCAAGAGCAACAACACAAACCTGCTTATGGGTGTGCAAGCATTTCTCAATAATTAACCCTTTTTCTGGTGTGCAGTACATTATTACTGTGTGTTAAGGCCATCCATAATAGGAATAGCCCAGCAATAGTCCAGCCATAGCCCAGCCACTGCCACATCATCAGCACTAAAAATCCTCCTGCCACATCATCAAAACAAGCAAATAGCCCAGCAATAGCCCAGCCATAGCCCAGCCACATACTATCCACATCATTATTAACAAATATATACAAAATGAAATAATTAAAAATCACACAATATACGGAATTAAATTTACGACACAAAAACGAGAAAATTCACTAATATTAATAAAATATAAAAAGTACATTAATTAAAAAAAATTACATAATTAAAAAAAACTAATGGCGGTCAATCCTCCGTGCCCATAACTCTTCAATTAAATCCTTTTGGAGTCGAATATGAGCCGCCGTTTGGCGCATGTCGGCGTGTGCTTGTAAGAGGCCGGCTTCATCGTGAGGTACCCCACTCCGTAAGTTGGGGGTGGCCACGCCGTGGCTTGGACCGGCTTCATTATCGTCGTTGACCCAATTGGTCAGTTCGCCACCTTCATCTTCGACAATCATGTTGTGCATGATAATACATGCGTACATGATATCAGCAATGCATTGGACATCCCACAAACGCGTTGGACCGTTAATTGCCGCCCATCGAGACTGGAGCACACCAAATGCGCGTTCCACGTCCTTGCGCGCCGACTCCTGCCGTGCCGCAAAGTAGGCCTTCTTCGCATCTCCTGGGCATCGGATCGTCTTCACAAAGACGGGCCACCTAGGGTATATCCCGATCAATCACACTGCGGCGGTGGACCACTGGGGGAGGTCGAGGTATCGCCGGCTGCAAGGCCCTTTCCATCCATTGGTTTATCGCGTTGGTCGTATAGGCGTCCAACGCCTCTGCCATTCGACGTTCGTACTCCTCAGCATCCCCTCCGCTACCACCACTACTACCACCAGCATTACTCATTTTGCGTTGTTGATCTTGAACAGAAATTAAGATAGAGAGAGTACTCGTTAAAACAAGTCGTGCGAATGAAAATGACGAACAAAGCGCGTATATATAGTGTTTCGAAAAAAAAAATTATTTTTTCGCGCTAGGCGGTGCGCTGGGCGATCCGGGCGCTGCAATAGCGCCGAACGGACCGCCCAGCCGACCGCCCAGCGCCACATAACCGCCCAGCGCTGCGCGGTTTCTCTCTCCACTCAGCCGCTGGGCGGCTGCAATAGACCGCCCAGCGAACCGCCCAGCGCCGGCGCTCGGCTGGGCGGTCGCTGGGCGCCTATTGTGGATGGTCTAAGTGAAATAAAATAAAATATAAAATAAATTAAAATAGAGTGAGTGGTATTTTTATTTTATAAAATATAGTACTAATCACTTAATTTGAGCTAGAATATGAAACATCTCAAAAAAGAAAAATATGACACTTAATAGCAGGCATAATAACCATTTATTATGATTATAATTGATACTCCGTTGAAGCTGTTTGGATTAATAATAGTATCAAGAATATATTTTTAATTAATAGGACTAGTAGTATTATATTTCGACGAATGAAAGTTAAATTTGTTTGGGATTCGCAAGCCCATTGCTCCAATAATTGGGAGGCCCAATATTAATTCCACATACCAACTGACGATGTAATCTCCTCAAACTTTTCTTTTGATTTCGTTTAATTTGTTCTGTTTTCTCCCTATTTTTTTGGAATTAAGTAGAAATTGAAAGCCTGAAAATATTATTGTAACGTTTCAAAGGATTAATCACATAAATTGTTAATAAATTATAATGTTTGTATCAAATTGGTTACTAAACTTTAATTTATTTCAAAATGAATATTTAACCTTTTATTTTGTAGTACTCCTCATTTAAGAAATAATTTAAAATTATTTTAATATGAAATAGTAATAATTTAATTGCTAGTATAAATTCCCAAGCTATAAATACATACAGTCAATTCACAGATAGTAATGCAATTAACTCATAAATTCACAAATGCTTTTCCCGAACTGTAAGATTTCAATTCTCCAATCAAAACTCTGTTTTTATCCCATCCAAAAATGTGCTGTGTCGGCAAAGACATGAAGATCTTCATCTTCGTCGTCGCGATTCTCGTCCTCCGCTTCACGCTGCTCAGGCATCAACGGAATTCCTAGAAAATGCAACTATGATTCGTGCACGGACACTGCTCGTCTGCTCCAATCCTCTTCCCCCTCCAGATTCCAATCCGGCCTTAATACACCACCACTATCGTTGAGTGAGAGTTTAGATTCCAGTGTTTTGGATTCGCTGCCGCGGAGTGAACATTGGAATCCGGAGACAATGTCGGAGGAGACAGCAGCGAATCCAGAACAATGGAATGTACTCTCACTCCGCGGTTGACGGATTGGAATCAGGGAAAGAGGATTGTAGCTGTATCCGCGCACGAATCCGAGTTGCATTTTGTACTAATTATGTGATGTCTAAACGACGTGGAGCCTAGGACGAGAATTCTTCGTGGCTCTGCCGACATTGGACTAAATGGAGTTTTTTTTATTGGTGAATTGAAATTTACTTAATTTTCGATTAATAGGATTTGTGAATTTATAGATTTATAGGAAGGGGTGTCTTATATTATTAATTAACCTTTAAATTACTAACTATAATTAAATGGTAGGCATTGGATCATTAAATCAAGACATAAGATATTCAATTACGAGTATGAGTATCACAAAAAATGTCAATTAAGGGTATTAATATCAATAACAAAAAATTAGTTATAACTAACTTTTAAAAAATATCTCTAAACTTTAAATGATTATAAATATTTCAATTTAAATTATTTTTCACATAACATATATCAAATTAAAGATAATTTAATAAGAATTCCAACTAGATCTCAATTGCGTATGTTTCGATGTCAAAAATTTTAAAAAAAAATCATGAATTATCATATTTTTTGACAAACAGATAATGTCAACATAACAATCATAATATGTCAATATAATACATATACAATATCAATGCTAAATTGTGTTGATATAATCAAGAAATCGTATTGATATTTTCTATACACTATATGACAGTTTTTTCAAACCCTAAATTTTGTGATTCCTCTTATCTTTTCAAATTTAAATAATAGTAATAAAACAAAATTACACATGATAATATATAGACCACTAGATCTCTACAAATCTTATACTTTTAAATTAGTTGTAGTTAGCAATTAAGGGGTGGGTTAGCAATTGATCACTCTTCTTTGTAGGAAATGGTGCTTTGCATTAGTGTGTGGGTATTATATGTATTTAGTTTTCGCTTGGGATTTAAAGATTAGTATTTAAATTATTATTCTGTGATAAAATAATTACAAAATTGAATTGTATAAAATATAAAATTTAATATTTATTTAGAAACAAATTAAAGTTTAATAACCAATTTAATACAAGTACTTTAGTAACCATAGTGAAACTTACCCACATTTTCAAATACTATGTCAACATTTTAAAATGAATTAGTATATTTTTATATCAATTGTTAATTAATCCTTTGATCAGACTTTCGTATAACAAAAACTTCGATGGTGAATTAATTAGCTTGTTTTTCATTTTGAAGCAACAGTCCCATTTATGATTAATGATATATCTTGCGCATTGTGAAATTATTTTGACATATTTCATAACTAGCTTGCTCATTGTAAAATTACTTTGATCAAAGCATGATATACTAATCTCGCAATTGTTTCTATGGTATTCAAGAAGTTGCTTTATAAAATGGTGTATCTACCTACCCCATTTCCTAGATCAAAGCATCACCCTCCGATCTACCAACCCAACCCCCAATCTCAAACTCCTTTTTAAGATGTAGTGTTTGAGAGATGGTATGGAAAAATGTTCAAAAATGGAAAAGGGTCATCAATTTCCCCCAAACCCACACTATTTATATTGGGGCTAAAGGGAGTATATGATTGGTGGATCTGTATTTTTCTATATATAGGTAGACAGTTCATTTAAAGCTTTGTTGAAATAGGTTATTAGTCGATTTTTGGTCTTGAGAACAAATCCAACAATTCTTTGATCGCTACCCACACACATAAGTTGCAACCATTACATCCCACATCTTAATTGTCACAACAAGTTGAACCCCAACGACAAAGATCACACAAATTAATCCCCACATCCACCGCCCAATTGATTGCATCCGCACCAACTTCCATCTCCCCCAATTCGATTATCACCATGTTGGCTAAAATTTATGAAGAGAGGCGAGGGCGTGATTTGAAGAAAATGAGTTTTATGTATCAAAGGATAAATGGTTTTGAGGTTACCGAGAGAAAAGTGAGGGTTAATTGAGAGGAGATATTTTTTCTAACCGAACCTGCATTTGGCTGAATGAGAGGAGATATATGTTGTTAAGGCAGCGAAGCAATGGCGAGAGCTGATGCCGCTTATGCAGCGGCCGTCTGCAATCGTTGATGGCGAAAAAGAAAAGATATAATAAAAGGATGCAAAGGGGAAGAAGAAAATAAGAGGAAAAATGTTAATAAAACGATATAACTGAATCAAATTATAATGCCAATTATATCATTGAATGGAAAGGTTCATAATTGTCATTCAAAATTTGAAAAAAATACGAATATGAATATAATTTGAATTAGATTGAATAATTTTAGCTACGATTATCTCTTTTCATAATCATTTTCATACATCTAAATTTTGTTTGCCAACTCCACAAGGGCCTTAATTTATTTAATTTAAATAAGATAATAAACCAATATAAATAAGAGAACATCTTTTTTTGGTCCACGAACTTTACAAAGTATCATTTTAGATCCGTGATATATCACAAAATTAAGTAATAATATTTAAGGTCAAATTATATTTAGAAAATTTGTCAAAGATATATTGTAAAGATATTTATAAAAAAATATGAGTATATGATAAATTTATTTAAAATATATACACTTTAAGGTATTGAGGGTATTTTCGTCTAAAAAATTTTGGAAATAGTAAACATTACTTCAAATGATATTAATCTATAGTTGGTGGACCTTAAATGATAGTATTTTCAAAGTTCACGGACCTAAAATGATACTCTGATAAAATTCGTGGACAAAAAAGATGTTCCCTCTATAAATAAACAAGTGGCACGATAACACTGCCACAATTAGTTGATTAAATATTCAACAAGATGAACAACTCGCAGCACTCAATTACTTAGACACTTACCGAAACAACCGATGGATCGATCCGGCAGATCAAATCTTCCGCCCGCGGCGCTGTGAGCCCCGGGCGCTCCGTCATGTCGACAGTGGTGGAGCCGTCGGGCAGCTTCCACTCGAAGCACTGGATCATGGATCCGATTATGATGACCACCTCCTGAATTCCAAGCAACATCCCCGGGCAGCCCCGCCAGCCCCTCCCGAACGGCAGCAGCTCGAAATGCTGCCCTTTGATGTCGATGGCGGAGTTCGCCTTCTCCAGAAACTGCTCCGGCAGGAACTCCGCCGGACTGTCCCAGATCTTAGGGTTCCTGCCCATCGACCAGAGGTTGACGAACAGCAGAGAGTTGGCTGGAACTGTGTAGCGGTCGATGATGCAATCGGAGATCGATTTCCTCGCCAGCATTGGGATTGGCGGACGTAGCCGAAACGTTTCCTTAATCACGGCCTGCAGGTACGGCAGGTTTGGGCCGTCGGATTCTTGTAGAACTCTCTCGAAGCCAATGACTTTCACAATCTCTTCTTGAGCTTTCTTCAGCACTCTAGGGTTGTTAATCAGCTCCGCTATCGCCCACTCCGAGACTATCGCCGTCGTGTCGGTGCCGGCGGTGAAGAAATCCTGATATTAATACGTGGCGTCAAATATTTACTAAAATATCTTCAACGTATTATACATGGAAAATGCGTAAAGTGCTGAAGAAAGCTCAAGACGAGATTGTGAAAGTCATTGGCTTCGAGAGAGTTCTACAAGAATCCGGCGGCCCAAACCTGCCGTACCTGCAGGCCGTGATTAAGGAAACGTTTCGGCTACATCCGCGGATCCCAATGCTGGCGAGGAAATCGATCTCCGATTGTAGTTTTATTAGAGCATCTCCAATAGCGGCGAGCGCACCTGCTAGCCGATTCTTGGCGCTCGCCGGTCCGCTCGCCGAACCATTGCAGCCGGCGAGCGCCAAATCGGCGAGAAAAACGGCGAGCGCACGCCGATTCCCGAGCGCTCGGCGATGCGCTCGCCGATCTCCTGGCCGCTATTGCAGGCGCCAGATCGGCGAGCGGGATTTTTTTTAATTTTCGAAACACTATATATACACGATCTGCAAGTCATTTTCATTTGCACCGCTTGTTTTAACGAGTTTTCTCTCTATCTTAATTTCTGTACAAGATCAACAACGCGAAATGAGTAGCGCGGGTGGTAGTAGTGGTGGTAGTGGTGGTAGTGGTGGGGATGCTGAGGAGTACGAACGGCGAACGAACGAAGAGTTGGAGGCCTATACGTCCCGTGAGATAGACCGGCTGTTACAGAGGGCCTTGCAGCCGGCGGTAGCTCGACCTCGACCCGTTGTCCACCGCCGAGCAGTGATTGAGCGGGATCACGTAGCTGCACATCAGCGGCTATATGAAGACTACTTCGCACCGGAGCCGCGGTTTAACGCCAACCTTTTCAGGCGTCGTTTTAGGATGAGCATGGCCTTGTTTATGCGTATTGTTGAGGCTTTGGAGCGTCGATATCTGTATTTCCGCTTTAGGCACGATGCGCCTGGCAGACCCGGCCACACACCTATTCAAAAGTGCACTGCGACAATCAGGCAGTTGGCCTACGGAGGCGCGGCAGACATGTGGGACGAGTACCTCCACATCAGTGAGACGACTGCCCTTGAATGTATTAAGTATTTCTGTCAAGGCGTGATTGAAATATTCCGTGATCAGTACCTTCGAAGCCCTACTTCTGAAGACTGCCAGGAGTTGATGCAGATGCACGGGGAGAAACATGGGTTCCCGGGTATGTTAGGGAGCATAGATTGTATGCATTGAGAGTGGAAAAACTGTCCTGCTGCCTGGAAGGGGTTCTACACGACCGGCTACAAGGGAAAGAATCCCACGATGATCCTCGAGACCGTAGCTGATTATCGGCTGTGGATTTGGCATGCGTATTTTGGGGTAGCCGGGTCGAACAACGACCTCAACGTCCTCAACTCGTCGCCTCTTTTCAACGAGCAGTGCCAAGGCGTCGGTCCGACCATCAGTTTTGTCGCCAACGGCAACCGACATGATATGAGCTACTACTTGGCGGATGGGATATACCCTAGGTGGCCCGTCTTTGTGAAGACGATCAGATGCGCATCCGATGAGAGGAATGCCTATTTTGCAGAACGGCAGGAGTCGGCGCGTAAGGACGTGGATCGCGCATTTGATGTGTTCCAGTCTCGATGGGCGGCAATTAGGGGTCCAACTCGTTTGTGGCATGTCGACTGTATTGCCGATATAATGTACGCCTGTATTATCATGCACAACATGATTGTCGAAGATGAAGGTGTACAACTGACTAGTTGGGCGAACGACGATAATGAAGCAGGTCCAAGCCACGGCGTGGCCGCCCCCAACATACGAAGCGGGGTACCTCACGATGAAGTCGGCCGCCTCCAAGCACATGCCGACATGCGCCAAGTGAATGCTCATATTCGACTACAAACAAATTTAATTGAAGAGTTGTGGGCGCGGAGGACTGCACGACGTTTTTTTTAATTATGTAATTTTTTTTAATGTACCTTCTTTTTTTGTAATTTTTTTAATGTACCTTCTTTTTTTTAAAATTAATGTACTTTTTTTAATTAATGTACTTTTTTAATTTTAATAATATAATTGAATTTTCCTATATCTATGTCGTAAATTTAATTCCGTATTTTGTGTGATTGTTAATTATTTGTTTTATATAATTTTGAGTGATGTGGCTAGGCTATTGCTAGACTATTGCTTGTTCAGTTGCTTGTCCTGATGCTCTTATTGTACTTTCAAAACATTGTCCCTTTCTTTGAATATTATGTAAAATAAATTGATGAAGTCATGAGAAAATTAATAAGAGCATCACACCTGCTTTTTATGGTAATAGAACAAAGTTGAAAAACCCTCCATGTCAGTAGGCATGGATCATTTGAATCCGAGAATTGTACCAAATTTCTAATTCTATAAAATTCTAATTGAATTAAATCAAACCATCTTAAAAAAATCGGAAAATAAAATAAAATAGAGCCGAAAAAATTCAACTTCTTTTAAAATGTCAGTATTTGAAATGAGGAAGACTGAAGTTTGCTGTTACCAGAATTAAATCTTTGAGATGTTCCCGTGTAAATGTGACTTCCGCATTCCCACTCTCCATTATATCCAGAAAATCCCTGGCCTCCCCAGAGGCGGCGCCGCTGCGTCGCTGCTTCTCACTGGCGGTGATGATATTCTCGAGCAAGGCGTCGTATCTCCTCTGGATATCCAACGACCTCTTCTTTATCCCTTGGAGATCGAAGTTCTTGCACAGCCAGATGATGTCCGCCACATCAAATTCGCCGAATATCTGCGTCACCTCGCGAATCACCGTCCTCGCCACCTCCGCCTCCGCCTCCGCCTCCCCCTCCCCCTCCGTCCCCGAGCACCGTATGCTCAACATCATGTGCGATATCACATTGCTCATCAGCTTCACAAGCTCCTCCGTCAAGTTGAAGCTCTCCCCTGATTTTCCTGCTAATTATACGTCGCACAATTAGAAAATATGCAAACAATATATGAGTTGTAACCAAGGTTCCATTAGTATGAGGCATTTTTTGCAAATATCACAAAAACAAAACTGCAAAGCCTTGGCCTAAAACGGACAATAGTATTATACTAATGTGATTAATAAATTAGACGAAGGTGGCCGTACCCTTGCGCAGAAGGATTTGGAGGAAGGTGTTGACCTCGAGGGTGCGGAGGGGCTGGAAGTGGAGGAGGTTGCGGGCGCCGAGGAGCTCGTAGGTGCAAAGCTTCTTGATGAATTTCCAACTTTCCTTCAATTATCCTTGAGCACAAGGATGTGCCTATCGGGGAGAGTTGATACGAGTCCTTCAATATCAGAACAAACATCACAACCAGAGGAGGAGGACGACGACTTAGAGAATGAAGACTTCGCTGGATCAACGTCAAAGGCTCCACCTCGTCGACTAAGAAGAGCTCATGTTCATTTCAAAGACTATGTTCGTAGTTAGTTATTTATGGTTACTTTAGTTAATTTACATCATGTAATAGAATAAGGAGTTGAGCATATTATAAGCTCTATCTCGAGTTTTTTTTTTTGTGGTTCTTTCTCAAGAGATAGGAGGTTGAACCGCCCTAGGGTCTAGATATAAAAAGGGAACTTGTCAACTCACTTATAATATGAATGATAAGATATTTCCCAAATTTGCTTTCTCTTTATTTTTCTCTCAAACACTGACAAACTGTCCGACGGAGGAGACCTCCGATTGCAGCCTGAATTTGATCGCCGGGCTTCCTCGCCGTCGATCCCTGTCTCGATACGATCAACATCGTATCACTAGGGTTGTTAATCAGCTCCGCTATCGCCCGCTCCGAGACTATCGGCGATGTTTCGGTGCCGGCATATTAATACATGGCGTCAAATATTTACTAAAATGTCGATAAGTGCCTAAATTAATCAAGGAATATAGTAGTACTATAGCACTTTTATCATTATATAAAATTATCCGAAACGAGAAAAAATCAACTTATTTTAAAATGTCATTCAATGAGAGGTTACCAGAATCAAAGCTTTGAGATGTTCCCTTGTGAAAGTGACTTCCGCCTTCCCACTCTCCATTATATCCAGAAACATGTCTAGAAAATCCCTGGCCACCCCAGCGGAGGCGCCGCTGCTTCTCCCTGATAGTGATGATATTCTCGAGCAAGTCGTCGTGTGTTAAGGATAAAGTTCCTCAACGATAGGAAATCGCGTCGAACGTCGCGGGAGCTTTGCCCGTCGATTAATCCGGTGTCGAATTCTAGGGTTCGTGCTTTGTGCACGAGAGAAAAAAACGTTAAATTGCGTAAAAGAAGTATTTTATTTCTTGAATGAATAATATGAATAACAATGTCCACTATTTATAATAGTGGATACTAACTTAATGAGCAAGACAAAAGATATGGAAAAGATATGCAAATCCATAATTAACTAACTAAATAATAATAATAATAATAATCATCGTATGAACTCCCCCACGGTTGAAATCCACCTTGTCCTCAAGGTGGGAACCATGAAGCAACGATGAGCGTCGAGGAATCCTCCTGGGTCAAACATACACCGAATAGTTGGGCGTCTCCCTGCATCATCAATGCGTTCATGAATGCTCAAGCATAGAGTGTCATTTTGCGGAGGAATCACCCGGGCATCGGCGTCGAGCGATGTTGATCGGTGATTCATACTTGCCATAACCCTGACATGAGATGAATCACTCAATAATTTCAGCGATGCGTTGTCCACAATGGAACTACCCAAACCAATCTGGACTTGGGGAATCTTGAATCGAGAAGCATTCAATTATCGCGCGCACTGAATCTCGATGCAACCGTGAACCGGTTTCTCTTTACATGCGGAATCCGGACTGGACTTCTCTATCTTCTCAACCTTTTCAACTCCACCAAAACGAGAAGAAGAATGTAGAATCTTCTCCGAAGAATCATCAAATCCTTCCTCGACTCGATCACAGTCAAGAATCACAATCTCTTTCTTATTGCACTCCAAAGCATTCCTAACTGACGTCTTGGACAGAGCATAAGCCAACGAGCGATATTCCACTTGCCAAGGAAGAAGTTCTGGCGGCGGCTCGAGGGCGGTATCGGGAAGCAGCGCAAAGGGTGGTGGTGTTGTACTCGACTGCTGCGGCGGAGCCAATGAGTCGTAGGGGACTAAACCCGACGGCCCCGGCGAAGCCTTGCTATTTCCTGATGGAGGAAGGTGCTGAACGAGATCCCCAAACCCGAAAATTTGGGAGTCGTAGGGCTGCGCAGGTTCAGGCAGCTAGGGAGGAAGCATGTTGTCGATTCGTCGGTCGGCTGCAACAAGTCGAGACTCCATCTTGTAGCACGCTTCCAACAATTGTTGAAGTTGTGCGAGAGTCGGATGTGCCGTGGTGGTGGCTGGACAAGGTGGCTGTGGCGCGGGTTGATTCCATCTTAAGTTATGGTTGGGGGGCAGCGGATGATCGTATGCTGAGACCTCGTGGAAGGGGCGTTGTCCCGTTGTCTCCCAGTAGGCAGATGGATCCCAGCTAGTGGGTTGTCTGAGCGCGGTGGGGTGTGGCTGCTGAGGCGGTTGATAAGGTTAAGAGTATCCCTGCTGCGTGCATAACCTTGGCGGGTCCCAACAAGAGGGCGGTGGTGGCGAGTACAAATCTGTCTCGTAGGACGATGGTTGCTGACATGCAGTTTCCTGGCGCAGCCATGGCGGGTCCCAGGAAGTGGGTTGACGGGCTTGGTAGGGATGGTGTTGTGGGTGGAGTCTCCCATCCTGTGGATATGGATATGATGGTTGTTGATCTAACGCTCTGATCGGATGGAGCAGGGGTTGAGGTACGGGCTGCCATGGGTGGTAATCCGCCTGCCGGAGTTGATATCCGGTGTAGCCGTACGTCATGTAGTCAGCGATTCGGAGGAAGAGCTCACAATGAAAGCACCAATTGTTAAGGATAAAGTTCCTCAACGATAGGAAATCGCGTCGAACGTCGCGGGAGCTTTGCCCGTCGATCAATCCGGCGTCGAATTCTAGGGTTCGTGCTTTGTGCACGAGAGAAAAAAACGTTAAATTGCGTAAAAGAAGTATTTTATTTCTTGAATGAATAATATGAATAACAATGTCCACTATTTATAATAGTGGATACTAACTTAATGAGCAAGACAAAAGATATGGAAAAGATATGCAAATCTATAATTAACTAACTAAATAATAATAATAATAATAATAATATCATCGTGCCTCCTCTGTATATCCAACGATCTCTTCTTTATCCCTTGGAGATCGAAGTTCTTGCACACCCAGATGATATCCGCCACGTCAAATTCTCCGAAGATCTGCGTCACCTCGCGGACCACCGTCCTCGCCATCTCCCCCTCCGTCCTCGAGCACCTTATGCTCAACATCATGTTCGATATTACATTGCTGGTCAGCTTCACCAGCTCCTCCGTCAGGTTGAAGCTCTCCCCCGATATTCCTACTCGTCATCACACTGATTAGCGGATTTTATTATAGCCAAATTACATGCCTTCCCTTAACTATTCATTATTCTATTAGAAAAGAAAATTATAAAAAAAATTAATGCAATAAAATTAGGAAAATGTCAACATAATGACATAATTAAGTCAATACAATTATATATTTACATGTATAAGATTGACATTCACTTGATTATAAAAAATATTTAAATAAAATTATCAAATTTTATCATTTAAACATGTGTAATTAGAATCTCATTAGATTTTTTTTATAAAACTACCTTTAATTTTACATCCCGATTGACATTTTTTGCACTGAAGTTGACATCATGCAGAAATTGAATACTGACCACCGATTTTCAGATCCAACGGGATCAGGATTCGTTGTAGTTAGCACATTAAGAGATAGTATATGGTTATCATCCTAATAGGACTATATACATACAAATACTATGTAGTAGTATAAGGCAATAATATATGAAAACCACTACTTAAATGCATAACTAGACATTAAAACACGAGTTCACTATAATAGCGTTTTGGTTCACTTCGTATTTTTAAATATGTGTAGTTCAATTATAATGTAGGGGCGAGTGGGGTTCATGCCCCCTCTCGTCATGGCAGGACGAGAGGGGACGTGTTTTTTGGGCAGCATTGCGGATGCTCTAATCATAAGATGGACTGATTAAACGAAGGCGGTCGTACCCTTGCGCATAAGGATTTGCAGGAAGGAGTTGACCTCGAGGGCGCGGAGGGGCTGGAAGTGGAGGAGGTTGCGGGCGCCGAGGAGCTCGTAGGTGCAGAGCTTCTTGACGAATTTCCAGTAGGAGGTTATGGGGCCGAAGGCGAAGGAGGAGTAGTAGGTGATGATGTCGATGGCGGTAGATTGCTTGCGGGACGAGAACACCAGGTCCTGCGTCTTCAGGCATTCCTTCACCAGCTCCGGCGACGACACCACCACGAAGGTGGTGGAGCCCAGGCGGAGCTGCATCAGCGGCCCATAATGCTTCGACAGGTCGTGGAAGGTCTGGTGGAGGTGGAGGTGGCCGATCACAGGCAGGGGGAAGGGGCCCGGAGGGAACCGCTCCTTTTTCCTCAGGAAAATGCGGGTCAGAGCGGAGGAGATGAGGAAGATGGCGGCGAATACTGCGACTTCCACTTGCTCCATTGATGATAGATAGTAAGACTAGTTACTTTCTCTGCCTTTGCAACTCCTTTTATTTATATAAAAAAGCTAGTAATACCATTACTTTCTCTCATTTTCAATTCCTTTTGAATATGCGCACATGTTAAAGTTTTACTCCTTTTGGTGTAAGATAAAGCCACATATAGAATTGAATAAGAATTCAAAAGGTTACATTTGTGGGAGCAACCGACGTATATACGATTCGAAATTGATTTGTAGGAACAACCACCCACAGCACTACTAATTCGAAATATACTCTCCCTCGTGTAATACTACTCCCTCCGTCCCAAGGAAGATGACCCCTTCCTTGGACGATACGAGAATTTATGCAATTTTACTTTATGTGTAAAGTGAAGAGAGTAAAGTAAAAAAAAAAAGAATAATGTAGAGATAAATATGTTTCCATTTTTAGTAATGGATCGTCTTGGTTGAAACATACTAAAAATAAAAGTGAGTCATCTTCAATGGGACGGAGGCAATAATATATTACTACCACTTTTGTCATTTTAGTCCTCTATAAAAATAACAATTTTTGTTTTAGAATTTTTTTTCTAATGAGATAAACTCATTTTACATTAATACTAGTATTTTAACTGTTTTTCTTTCTCTTTTTTTACCATAGCAATTAAGTAGTACATATTAAAACTCATACTAATTTAAAAATAATCTATGGAATGCAATGAGTATTAGTATTATTTCATCTAAAAAAGATGTTTCCTTTTGTCGCAATATCATATGCTTCAATTACTAATTAGACTACGTCTTCAATCGCCCTCAGAGCAATTAAGGGTATGGTGTATGAGGGCACCCGCAACGCGTGCCGCCGGCGTTCCGCGTGCCGTTCCGCCGGAACGGTTTCGCCGCGGAACGTGTTGCGGCGCACCGTTCCGCTCCCATTCCGTTCTCATTCCGTTCCGCGTGCCGACGGCACGGAACGCGGCACGGCTTGTGCCGCCACGCGCTCGGGCGACGTGGCGCTCCCCGCTTCGTGCGTGCTTCCCACTCGCCGGCCCGCGAGTGGGACACGTCAGCGATGACGCAATAATTAATTTTTTTTTAAAATATATTTTTATAAATTTTTTTTTAAACGGTCATATTACCGTTTTTTTAACTTTTTTTAATTTTTTTAATTTTTATTTTATTTTCTTATTCTATAAATACACCTAATTTATTACATTTCACACACAACTACACATCTACTCTTCCTAAACCAACATCAATTCCTCTCCAATTTTCTATTTCAATCTCCTTCACAAAATGTCCGGCGACGGGAATTACGGCGGTGGTGGCTCCGGTGGGTGGGATCTCAACGCGTTCGGCGATTGGGAGACCATGTACAACACACTAGGTGGTTCCGGGTCGTCGACGCCGGGCACCCAGGGGTCGGCGACGCCGGGTGGGTACCAACCACCCACTTTCGATGTGGATGCCTACGCTCGACCACCCGGCTCGCGGCTTTCTCAGGGTTTGTCCCAGATTCGGGAGGATATCCCCGTAGAACCCACCCAGGGAGGAAGCCGAGGCGGTGGAAGCTCTAGGGCTGCGTCTGAGGCACCCGAGGAGGAGGAGGAGGAGGAGGAGGATCTGGGCCGGCATCCGTACAACAACGAAGAAACTAAGGCGGTGTACACCGCCTGGCTCACCGTCTCGTACGATCCCATCGTCGGGAACGAACAAGCCGCCAAGTGCTTCTGGGAAAAGGTCCGTGATGTCTACCACCAGACTAAGCCGAAAGGGGCCCGGAAGCGCAAATATACAATGCTCCGTGCTCACTTTGGCCGAGTCGACGCACAGGTCAAAAAATTTTGCGGCATCTACTCGGCCGAAGCGGCGAACTACCAAAGCGGAGCTGCGGGCGCCGACATTCTGAGGGCGGCTTTGCGCGTCTTCTACCAGGACACCGGTCTACAGTTCAAATATGTTGATATTTGGCAGCTCGTCAAGGACGAGGAAAGGTGGGCCGGCGGTGTCCGCTCGAGCTCGGGCTCAACCTCAAAGCGCACGAAGCACACGGCGAGCGGCCACTACTCGTCTGGTGACACCGGTGAGGCCAGCGAGGGTACACCGCAGGTGTTTGGGGGTACTGGGGATCCAACGCCCGACGAATACGGGGGATCCCGCCGTGGGCGCCGTCGGCCGCAAGGGACGAATGCGGCGAAGACGGCTAGAGCGAGGAAGGGCCGAGGCGAATCAAGCCAGTCGGCCTCGGGATCGGGCTCGCGGGGAGGCTCGGACACACTTACGGTGGCGTACATGACCGCCACAATGGCGGACACTTCCCGCTTCTCGTACGCCCAATTCACGGCCTGGTGGAACGGAATTGTGTATATGGCAGCACAACTTGGCCTTCCGACTCCCCCTCAACCTCGACCTCCTCCGGAGGATGATTCGCCGGCGGAGTAGTTTTTTTATTTTCCCACGTTTAATTGTGTGTTTTTTATTTTGTGTTTTTTATGTTTTTAGGATTTTAATTGTGTGCTTTTTTTATTTTTTTTAAGTTTAAGTTTAATTTTTTTTAATGTTGTGTGTTTTTTAATAAAGTGTGTTTGTTTTTTATTAAAGTGTGTTTATTTAAATTGAATTGGGTTGGAAATAAAAAAAATGAAATTGAATGAATAGTAATTTAAGGAACGGTTAAGGAACGGTTAAGGAACGAAAGGTTGCAGGTTCCGTTCCTTAGTTAAGGAATGGAGTAAAAAAGTACAGTGGGGCCCTCAAATAGTGGTTTAAGGAACGGTATAGGAACAACGTTGTGGATGGCCTGATAAGCGACATATATACTACTCTCCCAGTCCCATAATAATTGTCACTTTTATTGTGAACACAAATTGATTGGAAAAGTTAGTAAAATGTGAGACTCATTTTTTATATATTGATTTTATAATAAAATGTGAGTGAAGTGAGTTAGTGGAATGTGAACCTAATTATCATTTATGATAAAATTGAAGTGTGACAATTATTATGAGACGAACCAAAATAAAAAAGAGTGACAATTATTGTGGGACGGAAGAAGAGTATAAAGAGTGACAATTATATAAAGTGACTGCACTACTAATTAAATAGTCTTGAGTAGATATACTAATTAAAAACCGTACTATTTTAAAAGTACAATACAAATTTTACATTTGTGGAAACATCCACTGACTGCAGTACTAATTAAATAGTTTTGAGTAGATATACTACTAATTAAAAGCTGTACTATTTTAAAAGTAATCTATTTTTATAAGAAAAATAGAATGAAAGATATTTTCTACTGGTAAAGATCTTTTATTTTTGCACCTTATCATTTACTTCAGTTACTAGTTGGGCTACGCTTCAATAATCACATGGAGTACTTCAATTCATATCATAATTTAATTTAATTTAATTTTCAAATTCTTTTTAATTATCACTCACTTTGTAATTTAATAATACTATAAATAATAAAATACTTCATTCAAATTAATAAGACAAAATTAATTAAAATTTCTAAAAATAAAAAATTTTAATTCATACAAATAATAATCGAAGTTTAGTGTAGTAATTTTAATCAAATAAAAGTATCATCATTATTGTTTTTTAATCGCATTGACATTTTAATTTATGTTATTTGATTTCTAAATTAAAAAAGTAAAATATGAAAAATATTAAAATAAGAAGTGATTGATTTTAGCTCTGAAAATATAAAATAATTAAAAACGCTAATTTGTGTTCCTAGATATACTACCAACGCTTCAAAAAGCATCTTTATTGTTGGTGTCCCAACTAAAATTAGAGGACGCAAATGGAAACGTCATAAAAAACAAAAAGATTAAGTTAATTTATTCTTAATTTAGGGATGCTTTCTTTTGCGCGCTAAATTGTTGTTAAACTTTCCAACGCAAATGATTGCATCTCAATTTTTGTGTCCCTAAAAATAAATTTTTTGTAGTATATATATATATATATATATATATATATATATATATATATATATATATATATAATGTCCTGTTAGGTTGAGATTTTTTAGCTTAATTGAGAATTGAGATGCATTTTCAGCCATTCATCCACAATATTTTCGAAATGTCAACTACAAGTAGATTATGTCAACTCGGGGGTATTATCGTCAATAGCATGCACATCAAATATCAACAACTTATAGTTGACCGATTTTTTTATTGAATGTCATTATCCCCATGTTATAAAATTTTAATAATGTACCCAAACTATTGAATGAGAGTAAGTTGGTAGGATGGTTGGTTCAGAATTTGAATTTGAGTAAGTTGGTAGGATGGTTGTAGAGATGCCCACCGGTTCTGGTTCCGGTTCCGAACCGAAACCGTGGCGATTTCCTCGAACCGGAACCGTCGCAATTCGGGTCGCGGTCCGGTTCAGGTTCAAGATTTTTCGAACCGGAACCGTCACCGAACCGCCGGTTCGGGACGGTTCGGAACCGCCAGTTCGGGCGCGGAAACCAAGGCATCAGGTAGGACAGCTTTTCGAGCGTGAAAACCGGCCGGTTCCGGCGGTTTTTGGACCAGAAACCGGCGGTTAACCGCCGTTTAACCGTGAAATCCGGCGGTTAACCGGCGGTTTTCCGCCAAAGTCCGCCGGTTTTTTTTTTCATATTTCAAATTCGAATTCTTCCATTCCCCCCCCCCATTTTTATCTATAAATACTCCAATCTATCCTCATTTACATTTACCCCACTCGTGTGTTAATAAGAGTTTCTCTTTTCAATCCCTCAATTATCTCTCTTTGTCTCCAATTTATCATTTGTGCTATTGTGCTTCCATTTAATTACTCAAGTGCTACTCTTATTACGCATTGTTATACACTTATACTTGTTCCCGTAGTTCTATAAGTTGTCTTTCTTTCTCAATTGCTTAAACAAAAAAATATATATTGTTCCATATTTCTACATTTTTATTATATAATGTTGTATACTTGTATATGTATTGTAAATTGTAAAGTATCGTTGTCCGTTACAACTCAAATTCAATAAAATTGATATCATTTTCATCTTATTCATCTTATTTCAATTTAAATTATCCATTGTCTTGTTCCAATTTATTGTATAAGTCCAAATTTCAAATTTATATTACATTATTGTATGTTGTATACTTGTATATGTATTGTAAATTGTAATGTATCGTTGTCCGTTACAACTCAAATTCAATAAAATTGATATCATTTTCATCTTATTCGTCTTATTTCAACTTAAATTATCCATTGTCTTGTTCCAATTTATTGTATAAGTCCAAATTTCAAATTTATATTACATTATTGTATGTTGTATACTTGTATATGTATTGTAAATTGTAATGTGTCGTTGTCCGTTACAACTCAAATTCAATAAAATTGATATCATTTTCAT
The DNA here is from genome assembly GCF_004379255.2 of Salvia splendens. Lineage (NCBI taxonomy): Eukaryota > Viridiplantae > Streptophyta > Magnoliopsida > Lamiales > Lamiaceae > Salvia > Salvia splendens. Next base: position 8,750,756 of record NC_056038.1, read on the forward strand.
CTTATTCGTCTTATTTCAACTTAAATTATCCATTGTCTTGTTCCAATTTATTGTATAAGTCCAAATTTCAAATTTATATTACATTATTGTATGTTGTATACTTGTATATGTATTGTAATTTGCAATGTATCGTTGTCCGTTACAACTCAAATTCAATAAAATTGATATCATTTTCATCTTATTTCAATTTAAATTATCCATTGTCTTGTTCCAATTTATTGTATAAGTCCAAATTTCAAATTTATATTACATTATTGTATGTTGTATACTTGTATATGTATTGTAAATTGTAATGTATCGTTGTCCGTTACAACTCAAATTCAATAAAATTGATATCATTTTCACCTTATTCGTCTTATTTCAATTTAAATTATCAATTGTCTTGTTCCAATTTATTGTATAAGTCCATATTTCTAATTTTTAAAAAAATCGAACCGCGAAACCGCAGGTTTTTGAACCGGAACCGTGTAAACCGCCGGAAAACCGGCGGTTCCAAACCGGAAAATGGAACCGGCGGTTTTCGAACCGGAACCGGAACCGTGAAATAGCCTCACGGTCCGGTTCCGGTTCCGACTTCGACCAAACCGGAACCAGCGGTTCCGAACTGGAACCGCCGGTTTTGGAACCGTGGGCAACACTACCATCGTTCAGACTCATCCATATGTCGTTACTAGTTACTACTACTAGTGATGTCGCCCTCAGAGCATCCATATCTGCGATTTTGCCAAAGAACACGGATGTGAGCCCAAACCCACTTTTATTACTTTTTTACTCCCTACTCTTTCCCAAGAGCACAACACCCACATCCATGCTCTTCCGAAAGGACATGTTCAAGGGTCTCACCATTCCATTATTTAATTTAAATACTTCAACTACTAAAAACATTTTCACAATATTAAAATGCATTAAAAATATCCGAAACCGTTACAAATTACTAAAAAATTAAAAATTACATAATTAAAATCCTAAAAATTAAAAATTACATAATTAAAATACTAAAAATTAAAAATTACATAATTAAATTCATAATATTAAAAAAACACACTACTCGTGGCTGAATTTCGCCCAAATGTGTTTGATTAGGTCTTCTTGTAGCTCAGTGTCGGTTCTGGTATCGCACATTGTGTGTCTTGTTTCGATCCTCTCGCCCACCGTCGTATGCACACCTCGGCGTGTGGGAGACCTCGCGGTTGAGCTTCCGGCTTCATCCTTATCGTAAAAGTTAGCCGCCCTCGGTCCTTCGTCAGCTATAATCATGTTGTGCAAGGTAATACACGTGTACATGATGTCGGCGATATTCTTAACGTACCACAGCCGAAATGGGGCCTTCACAATATTGAATCGGGCTTGAAGGACCCCAAAAGCTCTTTCGACGTCTTTCTGAGCAGACTCTTGACGCTGCGCAAAAAGAACCCGTCTCGAGTCTTGCGGATTGTTGAACGTCTTCACGAAAGTAGACCACCTTGGGTAGATACCATCGGCGAGATAGTAACCCATGTGGTATGCATTTTCGTTGACGGTGAAGTCGATCGCATACCGGGAAAACCGTGGACTGTTTCGTGAAGATGAAGCAGCCATTGACAATCTTCGGTGGTGGGTGCCCGAAGGAATTCCTCACCGAAAGCAGAACGAATGCCGTCGCAGAAATTTTTGAGGCATAGGATTCCTGTAGACTCACCCACATGAAAATACTCGTCGAAGAGGTAAGTCGTTTTCCCAGTAGCAAGTTGTCGGATGGCACAAGTACACTTCTGCAACGCCTAGAGACTTTGCCGACCGGTTGTGTCTCTACTTGATTGAAATTATTCAACACGGACGGACAATGTGTTGACAATATGCATAAACAACCGTTTTGACATGCGAAAACGCCGCCGGAAGTAATCTTCCGGAAACCGCGGCTGGTCGGATAAATAGTCGGCAATGAGCCTTTTGTTGGCTCCCTCCGGGTCACGAGGTATGTAGCGGCGAATTGATCTAGTTGGTCGAGGATGAGAGGCGGGGGTGGTTGCGGCGATATTGTTCATAGTATTCTTGTTCTTCGTGCTCCGCTTCAGCCATGATATCGGTGAAATCCATTTTTAGAGAGGGTTTGAGTGAGAGAGGAAGATGTAGATGAGTTGTATGAAAAATGATGAATGAGAGATAAATTTGATGTGAAAAATGGATGATGAATGTGTGTATTTATAGATGATTTTGGGGTTTTAAAAAATTTATAAAAAAATCAAAAAATTCCAAAAAATGGTTAAAAAAAATGGCTATATTTTGGGAATCTGAATATATATATATTTTTAAATTTTTGGTATTATTTTCGGTATTATTTTCGATTAAAAAAATTCCAACGGAAAATGGTGAATAGAAACGCGCCACGTCGCCTGCTCAGTGGCACAGATGAGCTCGATGCATCAAGCAGCGTCGTGCCAGCGGCGAGCAGGGAGGTGCTGCGCCATCAGCACGGACGTCGTCCGTCCCAGCGAGCACCGCTGCGGATGTTCTCAATGCAGCAAATTTAGGACCCATCATTGCATTACCTATGTGTTTTTACTAATATATTTCAAGTTTTACGTTTAAAACATATTTTAAATCGTAATTATATTTAGGGATGAACAAAAGTATCAAAATATTGAAATAGCGCTCTTATAGTATCAAAAGTAATTAATTTGTAGTATATCACATTTTCGGTAAGGTATGATACTTTATCAATTTATTTCAAATGATAATGGTATGAATTTTCATATATTGTGGTATACCAAAAATACAGTATATACCAAAAATAGAAATGTTCTACTCCCTCCGTCCCAAGATAAACGAAGCATTTCATCTGGGAACGGGATTTAAGGAATTGATAATTAAAGAGTTAAAGTAGAGAGAGTAAAGTATGAGAGGTGGAAAAGTAGAGAAGTAAAGAGAGAATAAAGTAGGTGAAGAATAAAGTGGGAGAGGTGATTTTTTGCTAAAAAAGAAAATGACTCACTTATAGTGGGACATTCAAAAAGAAATATGACTCGTTTATCTTGGGACGGAGGGAGTATTATTATTGGACGGATGAAAAAAAATTGAAAGAGTTTCTATTTTTATGAGATGGAGGAAGTATATGAGTTGAATACGTGCAGTTGTTAACAATATTAAAAAAGTGTTGGTATTTTATTAATTCGGATGTTCCCTAACTACTTTTAGTTCTTGAGCCACCTATTGATTTTCCACGTATTTAGCCATATGATCGTTTGAATTTTATTATAACATGTTTAAAGTATTTTAATTTTTAAGTTAGTGTAATTTTTTTTTGTAATTACTAAGGGTGTCTATCAGTGGACCCAGTGACTAATCACCGCGCTGATTTGTAGGCACCTCAATAGGTGTGACAGTTGACCAAAAGATTTAAAGCTGCTTCATACCCAAAGGCAGGGATCGATTCCATGACCATTAGTGTATTTTTTTAAATATAAAGTATATTTAATACTCACTTTGTCCTAACTAAGTTGAGTTATTCATTTTTTGACAAAATACAAAACTTCGAATCACCCTTACTTTATTCTATGTTTCTACTTTATTCTCTCTTTTCTCTTCTACTTTATTCATATCTCCTATTTTATGTTATCTACATTTATTTCATTTTACACAATTTCTTAATCTATGTGCGCAATAGAATTACCCCAACTTAATTGGGACAAGGGGAGTACATAAATATTTTAATAAGAAAAAATTATTTAATTAATTATTTTATATTATAAATTATTGATAAAGTGTTGTGGGATTAATGTGAAATGTATGTAGGTATAATTGAAAAAGTATAAAAGTATGTGAATATGGAATATTCTTTCGGATTGAGTTTGATGTAAATGAGTGGGATAAAATTATTTTTTGTTGTGACATATACTCATAAATGAGCTTGAGGTTAACCAATATGGTTGGCATGGTGGTCCAGCACCTCATCCTTTAGAGTGTCTCCAATAGGAAGGCCGCCGCGGCGCGCTATTGCTATGGACGAGGGAATCGCGGCGGGGTGGGGAGGAAAGAAGGTCGCAGGAAGGGACAGTGGGGTCTTGGCCGCGGCGGTCTATTGCACCGCGGCGGCGGCCGCGGCGCGCTATTGCTGTGGACGAGGGAGTCGCGGCGGGGTGGGGAGGAAAGGAGGTCGCAGGAAGGGACAGTGGGGTCTGGGCCTCGGCGGTCTATTGCACTGCACCGACTCATTTCTTTTTTAAAAAAAAATTTATTTCTTAATTTATTTCTATAAATTAACACATTTCTCTCATTATTTTTACACCATTCCAATCTTTGCTCTAAAATTTTATTCCACTTTCAAAAAAATGGATATCAACGATTATCAACAATTGATCAATGATGCGTTTGATGCGGTGGTTGAAGAGGTGGAGCGGGAAGCTGAGGAGGAAGCGGAGCGGAAGAAGGCGGCGGCGGTCCCTCTTCTGATCCATCGTCATCGGAAAATCCGACGTGACCATGCCGAGGCTAACCAGCGGCTGATGGATGACTACTTTGATGAAAACCTCCGTTATCCGCCAGAGCTTTTCCATCAGCGTTTCAGAATGTCGCAACGGCTCTTCCTCCATTTCTTGTTATTTTTTCCTCTTTCTTGCATGTTTTCCTCTTCATGCCTTCATTAAATAGCCTTCAAACCTAATGCTCCATCCCTGCCAAAAAGTATCTTCTTATACAAATATTCAACTAAATAGGGTGAAAAGTGATCAGATCTGATGGACGAAAACTAACCTATCATTTTTCTAAGACAAGAAGATTTGAGAAGTTTGCAAATAACAGTATCGAAAAGGTATTCATGTTGATCCAAAAGCTACTCTTTGTTTTTAATGTTAAACATGTTGTGAAAGCCATCTGCGTTCTGTTTCATGCTTCGTGAAAGCCATCGAAACATTGCGGAAAACAACATAAAAATGAAATCATCGTAGAGACATTATATGTGTATTACTCGAATGCTACAATGGCTTGATTATTCTATGCTACATATGAAATATAATCAAACACATTAAATTCTTGATATTTTCCTTTCTTAATTCAACTCTAATTATGGATGATATCACTATGATTTTTCAATCGATTCTTGCCTGGATTCCTTGATTTCTCTTAATTTATTTCTCCATTCTAACACTCCCTCTCAAGTTGGGTACCGAACTTTTCGATATTTAACTTCCACGATCTTCAGTTAGATAAATAGTTTATACTTATATTTAGGAGTCATTCAATTTTGATTGAATTTTAAGCTTGTATATCATGGAGCTTCTTCAATTCATCATTGATAGTTTAGATTTATTGTCATGACCGCCCTGTCTAAGGTTAATAAATGCGGGCAGTCGCAACTGATGGGACTTTTAAAAAAAAGGAATTTTCTAGGGTTTCAATAAAGAGTTTGACCCAAAGTTTAATATCCGAATAATATAGGAAAAAATCAGAGTAATGCTTAACATTTAAATCAAAGGTCAACAGTTATCATAATTAATAATCCAAGAGTAAATGGTGTTCAAAACATAGTTGTGAAAAATAGTATTATCTCAGCGGAAGCATTCAAGAGAAAGAGTGACATCATGTGTGAAGACATGTCGACCCTCGAAGTCCAAAATAAAAACCAACAAGACTTTCAGGTTCAACTCAACACCAACCAAAGCTCGCCGCCGCTCAACCTGCACATAAGGAAAACACATGCAGGGCTAGTACTATAAAATACTCAATGGACTTATGCCGAAAACACAGTTATCAAAATATTTATCATGCCATCATCAAGTAACCATCGGAGTTTTTGCTTTAGAAAGGTCCGAGACACCAAAGTATTTCATCATTCAAAATCACGGCCGTGCAGCCAATTTCCCTCAGATGTCAACCATATCTGCACATACATGACATAGACTGTGCCACAATCCAAGTCACTAGACCGGCAAATCCATAAGATGGCACACGGTCTACCATAGGTATACATTAATCCAAGTAGGGTTTGCGGTCTCATAAGGATCCGAATTTGATTTAAATAATACATGGCAAAATAAATTAAAAAGAGCAAGTCTAAGTTAATGGATCAATAAAAACAAATAAGTAAATAATAGAATTAAATACCAATGAACATATAATATTAAGAACAACCTAGCAATAACGGTGATTAAGGCCAGTAAAGTTTATCAAAAATGTTCTTAGAGCATCCACAACAAGTATAGGCTAGTAATAGCCTAGCAAAAAACTCATCCTGTCACATCATCATGCGCCTTTCCATAGCCTAGCAATAGGCTAACCAAACAACAGCCTAACAATAGGCTAGCAATAGCCTAGCCCAGCAAATAAATTGACAAATACGATTAATTCATTTTAATTGTTGGTGTTTATCAAATATTAAAAAAAATGAGGTGTAATGAATTGTAAATATAGAGTATAAACAAAAAAAATTAAAATAAATAAATTCTGCTAGCCTATCACTCATCGCGCAATAGGCGGCAAGCAATCGGCTAGCCGGTTAGTCCACGCCCTAGCGATCTAGGTCGTTGGTTTTCCGTCCGTCAGGCTAGCCTAACCCAATAGCGGATTAGCCGAGCGCCCTAGCTGCACGCTGGTGGCTAGCGTGAGGCTAGGGCGTCGGCTAGTCCGCTACTGTGGATGCTTTTAAAAAAATTAAGTTATGAGGGTTCGAACCTGGATCTGTGTTTGAACAAAATTGAGACTCTTTCCACAAGGCTACAAACGATAATTGCCGATTGAGGTACCAATATAGCATTAAACTTAAAGATTTTATGGGTACAGTTGTGCCATTTGTTCCTGTGTGCGCATCCGCCATCCGCCACACTAATGCATATCGATTCGAGATTAAACATATAGCCTTGAAAAAAACATAACCAAAGTTGCCCAATTCAGATTTATAGTCAAGTTGAAGCAAATTCATATAGGTTCGTCTGTGTATCGATACAAGTAGACAGTGAGCACTGAAAACCTCGATTCCTATTTTCTGCATGGGTTTAGGAAAGCAATTCTCGCACGATTGATTGAACAAAATCATACTCCTATCTATCAATCATGGATAAGCATGACAAAATCAAGAAATTTATAAATGAGCAGTAATTTGTATCGAATTCGTTTGGAAAAACTCAAAATCAATCAGATTATTATAGGGTACAATCTTCCATACCATAACTCAAAATATAAATTAAGTAATAATAACGAGAAATAAATGTCATTTAAATCAAGAATTTCTCTAAGTTTTTTTTTTCAAATTATGAATAATTATGTCAATTATTTTATACAATTAAAGGTTTCATTCACTTCTTATTCAAATTTTATTATAAAATCTATATATAAAAGAATAAATTTGTTTAAGGCTCATATTTTTTAAAACTCAAAGCCAAGTCAACTTAAGCCAATATGGCAGACAGTTGGATTGAGAAAGACTATCTATCAAATTCTATTGGAATTTTCTAATAAGAAACAATATTAAGAAAACAAAATCATTGCAATCGTGGAAACGGGTAAACAAGTTTGCAATTAACTGAAATTGAAGTTTGCGAAAGAAACCTAACAAAAGTAGAATAAAAAACTCCAAAATCCGTGCAAATTGAAAGTCTCATCGCTAATTAATTATTAAGAACAAAAAATGATAAAAAAAAAAAGAAGACGTTGGATCAATTCGGTGGCGGGAAAAAGATCTCTTCCGCCTTCCTCTTTGAGCTAAACTTCTCCTCCACATCCGCCGGAACATTAAAAGACGCCCTCAACACCTCCGGCGATAGAGCCTTCCACACCGAAGTCCTTCCCGCCAGATGCGTGAAAATAGGGCTGCAAACCAACCAACCAATCAATCCGGATTCAAAATCAACATTCACAGAGTTAATAATAATAATAATAATAATAATAATAATAATAATAATAATAATAATAATAATAATAATAATAATAATAATAATAATAATAATAATAATAATTGTGTGAGTTGATAGTTGATGTGCGATGCCAAAAATTTTGGATAACCTTTAAATTTATATTCATCTGCATATTAAAAGAAATACTACTATAATAATAAAGGTAAAATGAGGTTACTAACTTTGGAGTGGTGATAATGGAGAACCAGTCCATGCCATCGGGGTCTGAAATCTTGGAGACGACGAAAAACCTAGGAACGATAAAGAGGTCGCCGGCCTTGATGGTGATCTCGAGCACGCGCTTGCCGTCGACTCCGACGACCTGGACGCGGCCGCTGCCCCTAACAATGTAGGTGACCTGCAGCGCCGAGTCGCAGGAGAAGCCAGGGGAGCACATGGCTCCCCCGTTGAGCATCACGAGGTCGGCTCCGAGGCCGACCTCCCCGACAAGGGGCAGGTTCTTGGTGTTGAGCACCACGACCTTGCCTCCGCCCTTGATGTCAACATCAAGGGGCGCCTCAATGCAGTTGAGCGCCATTCCGGTGTAGTGATCCTTCTTTGGTTCAGGCATCTTGGCATCAGCGGGAAGCTTCACGATGCCCTTTCCCGACTGGCTGCCGACAAGGGTCTTGACGGTGGCCTCGTCCAGATCCCAGGCACGGCCCACGAACTCGGTGGAGAAGCCGGTGAAGATGCCGTTGGGGCCGGTGAGGAACATGTCCGTGAAGCAGCCGGCCTTGTGAGCGGTCTTGGTGTCGCCGAGGAAGAGGATGCCCAGCTCGGTATCCTCCTTGTTGTACCACCACGTCGTCACGCCGAAGGGGAGGGCGATGGCGTCGCCCTTCTTGATCGCCAGCACTTTCTCCTCCTTCTCCGGCAGGATGATCCCGGCAACTCCGCTGCCTTTTTTTTAATGAATAGAATAACACAATATCCAAACGTTTTATGCGACCTTTAAATTTATGTTCATTTATCAATTCAAAAAATGAATAATACCTTGAAGAACGTAGGCAACCTTGGCGGAATCGGAGTAGCGGGGCAGGGCGAAGCCGTTCTTCTCGAGGAAGAGCTTGGCGGCGCCGATGTTGCCCTCTTTGAGCATGGGGAGCTCACCGGGGCACCACGCGTGGTAGGCGCCACCATCTCCGCCGTAGATCTTCTTGGCCAACTTGGGTGTCAAATCGATCTCCATTGTTTGTGATGTAAAGGTAGAAACACAAGTGATGATTTGGAATTGTTGATTGAACGAATATATGGTTGATAAGTGGGGGTATATATATATAGGGGGATTTGAGCTTTTCAAACTACCGGTGTCAATGCATATCCATTAAATATAATTAGAGTACGCGTATTTTTCGATTTCATTGTAGAATAAGCCAAACAATTTTTTTGTTTTCAGCCAGCGATATAGATCAATCCTTATGGATGTTAATTAATTCAGATCATCTTGGATATTGTTTAATTAGTATGAAGATATATTATACGAGTTCAAAGAATTAACAGATAAAATTAGATCACATATGGCTATTTGTATCTTATACATACTACTACTATACAAGTATATTTAATTCATGTGGATTGAGCTTTTTGCAATATTAAAAGTGAAGATTAAACGTAAATTACTTTGCTAAGATAAACTTATCGGATTTTTTTTGTGTCAAACTTACAAAAGTATTATATTTATTTATCTTTTGGATACTTATTTGGTGGTTTTAAAAGAAAAAAATATACTATCATCTCAAACAAGAACAAAAGATATACTAGTATAATTTGCTTTTGTCATCCAACCAAGAAACTGCATTGGATAATTACAAGTTTGAGCCTAAATATCCCGGTTCTTAGCTACATTTAATTTAAGTACTAGATTTATCAATTAAATCAAATCCAAACCAAGTCCACTAACTTTAAGCCTAAAGCCCCAAATTGGCCCATGAGCACGAACCTGATCAGATTTTATAAAAGAATAAAGTCCAATTTTGGTCTCTTATATTTGCCCTAAAATTCTTTTTAGTCTTATACAACATATTGTTTTGGTAGATTTTGGTCCTAAATCTGAAAACACATTTTGGATAATGGTGTAGTTAGTGTAATATTTTTGGTGTTCACACACGAATTTGTATACGTGACGAAACAGTAGTAGATTTGTTGTCAAGTTTGTCAGTTTGCCATTTCTCACGCATTCATGTGGCTCCAAATCTCCGTACGTAATTGCAGTGGATAACACTAGACAATAATCAGAGGCCTCTGATTTTGCTCACACATAATATATTCAACCAATCTTAAAAGAAAAAAATAAAGTAGCGAAACTGAATAAGCTGCAGCAACATGGATTGCATTGCTCTTCAGCAATCATCGTTCCCTCACATCTTCATCACCTCCAAATCCCCACTCTCAACTCACAATCACCTCGCACCGATCCCGCCTCATAAAACTGCAGCTCCACCGTGTAAGCTTGCAGCACTTGGATCATCAGACACCTTCTCATCAAATGAAGAATCTATCCCTCCTCCCTTCGGAACTTTGGAAGCCCAAATTACTCAAGAAACCATTGATTTCTTCGTGAGCGATGCAGAGGGCGATCCTGACTGTCCATCTCCCGGCTACTCTCCCATTGACCAAGCTCTTTCTGCATTGCGCCAACAAAAGGTTTGATTTTCCGATTTTGTGATGCAACTTTTGTGACTCATCTTGTGCTGATTATTTGGTGTGGGAATTTTGTTTCAAGTTTGTGCTTGTTGTAGATGATTATGATGGTGATGATCATGTTGAAGGAAACCTTGTCATGGCGGCCTCTCATGTGAGCTCTGAGGCGGTCGCTTTCATGGTGAGGAACGGTTCGGGTATAATCTCAGTCGGCATGAAGGAAGAGGACCTTCAGAGGCTAGACCTCCCTTTGATGTCCCCTCAAAATGAAGATAATTCCTCTGCTCCTTCCTTCACTGTCACTGTGGTATAATTAATATATGTCTAGTCTTTCTCATTTTTAATGAGTTATTGCCATCTTATTGCTTATGACTTTAAGTAGATATTAAACACTTTTAGGAACATTGTGATTATATAGGATGCTAGAGTTGGAACATCTACTGGAGTGTCGGCTTCAGATAGGGCAAAAACAGTGCTTGCTCTGTCCTCTCCTGAGTCGAGGCCGGGGGATTTCAGAAGGCCGGGCCATGTATTCCCTCTCAAGTATAGGAAGGGGGGCGTTCTAAGTAGAGTTGGCCACACTGAAGCTTCTGTTGATTTGGTAACACTAGCTGGTTTGCAGCCGGTCTCAGTTCTATCGGCCGTAGTTGATTCAGATGATGGTTCCATGGCGTCGATTGCCACTTTGAGAAAGTTGGCCTTGGATTATGACATTCCAATTGTTTCAATCACTGATCTCATAAGGTAATGTATGCTCTCAATGTTGAGAAATGTTAGTTATCCAATGCTGCTTGTGACTTGATGATGAAATATTTGGATATCAGGTATAGGAGAAAGAGGGAAAAGCTTGTTGAAAGGACTGCAGTTTCGCGTTTGCCAACTAAATGGGGCTTGTTTGCGGTTCACAGTTATCGTTCAAAACTGGATGGGATAGAACATATAGCGCTTGTGAAGGTATAAAACAAGCATTCTCTTATCAAGAGAAAGAGTGTTATAGGTGAAAGTAAGTTTGAAGTTTTATGGTTTTGTTGATTCAGGGAGACATAGGGAATGGACAGGATGTTCTTGTGAGGGTTCATTCGGAGTGTTTGACAGGTGACATTTTTGGATCAAGGCGATGCGACTGTGGCAATCAATTGGAACTGGCAATGCAGTTGATAGAGCAAGCCGGTAGAGGCGTTGTAGTGTATCTACGAGGGCACGAGGGGCGTGGGATAGGGCTTGGTCACAAGCTTCAGGCCTACAACTTGCAGGATCAAGGCCATGACACAGTTGAAGCAAACCTCGAGCTTGGTTTTGCAGCTGATGCGCGCGAATATGGGATAGGCGCCCAGGTATCTTTCAAGCCTAAATTATTCATTTGATCACTTTTTTTGCAAGGAATAGGCTCACACTGAAAGTGGTTTTTTTGTGCTCTTAATCAGATGCTACGAGACGTTGGAGTTCATACCATGCGCCTGATGACGAACAATCCGGCCAAATTTACTGGTCTCAAGGGCTACGGTCTGGCAGTTGTGGGGCGTGTTCCTGTGCTGACCCCCATCACAGAGGATAACATGCGGTATTTGGAGACGAAACGCGTGAAGATGGGTCATGTTTATGGATCTGATGTACAAGGGCCACTGTCTGACTTCATCAAATCAACTACTGATAAACAAGATCCAACAGAGGGAAACAACAAAAACTGAAGATATCCTGCATGTGACCATGTATCCATTCACATTTTTGAACTACACCATGTATCCACTAATCAATATGCAAATTCATTCTTACATTGTATGAAATGGGAAAACACTATTGATTCAAATCTCATTGCACACTTTCCAACTAAGACTATCCTACAAAAACCACACCAGAATCAACCCTTTTGTAACTCTTAACAAATGGCCTTATGCTGTTACTCGTTGTGAAGGATCACGTCGTTCTTGGTAATGCTCTGATGTCTGTCGATGGAAGTCCTCCCTATTCAGAGCCTCCAGATAGATGTTGATGTTGATTGATGATTCACAAGGCGTATTGGGCTGGCATACATAAGATCTGCAGAGAGGGCAGCTGGAATGAGTCTGAAACCAAGTATCAATGCATGAGACATGAAACACATGAGAGCAAACAGGCAGATGCTTCACCCACTCCTCTTGTTCGAATTCACCCAAACAAACTGCACACACCGAATTCCTAGGATTCAACTCTCCATCTTTCAACTTCTTGATCTGAGTAATGGGAAGGGAGTGCATGACATAGGAGTCCAGACCCCTGCTCTGGAGCTGGGAGGAGAAGTCCTCAAGATGCTGATTAAGGCGCCTCCGTTGCTCTGGATTTCGCGATAAGCCTATTACACGAAATGTGGCGCAGTTCCTTTCCAGTATCTTGTAGTAACTGAATAGCAGGAAGATGCTGCAAACGAGGCCAACGATGCCGATAACCTCAGGATCCCACTTTGCAGAATCGGCGCCCACGGGAGACTCTGTTGGGGATGGAGACATGCTATTGCTATCCAATCAAATAAAAACCCAGGTTCAAAAGGAACTTGTCCTTCAGATAATCTCTCAACTGTTTCTCTTTGTGAGTATCAAAACTTAAGATCAAAATAAAATGTAGGCTGTAAGCTAGTGATGATAACAAAGAAGAAACAATTTCCAAATGGAAATACCAAGAAAAGGCCTTAGACAACTAACCTATCACACTGTTCTCTTCTTCTGTGTTATCGGATTCCCCTTTTATCCAATTGCATATAGTATTATAATAAAGACAGTAAAACATATACTCCAATCTTGCTTCTGATATTTGAGGTTCACACCATTTTTTATACATAAAAACAAAAGACACCAGTCTCCATGCTGCACACTAAATAAGTTAGTACTACAACATTATTTTGAATAAAAAAAATCAGTGTTACAAATACAAAGACTACATAAAGCAGCTAATGTAATACTTATTGCACATCCATAAGAGTTCAATTATTCTTTAAGCATGTTTAATGTTTATAGAGAGAAAAACAAAACTACTTCCTTATTGGCATAAAAATTGATTGAAGAAGTGAAAGCGAGTTGTTTTGTGATTTATCCACTGAATAATAATGTTAGGAGCAATGCTTGTATGTTGTGTGGTCAGCTGCTAACAAAGTTGGTTTCTCCGTATTTAATCTTCAAACTTCTAACTTATTCCTAATGTGACACTTTGTAGGACAACTAATAACAACTTGGTGCTAAACAAGGAGAGAGAAACGATGTGAAAAAAATCTTTGGAAATAATGAAATACAAGTAGAAATTTTGAAGTTTTTAGTTTCACAAAACAAGAACATCAAGTGCATAATTTTGTTGTATCGAACAAGTATTGACATTATTAACATTTCATATTATTATTATTATTAGCTAGGCATCACAAATAAATACTAAAACATAGTATCACGCAAAAACACAAAACAAGAACATCAAGTGCAGAATTTATTTTTAATATATTATTATAAGTTGTTCATTTGTGTATTAATATAAAAAATAAAACAAATTTTTTGTATTAAAAAATGAATTTTTATGATTTTTACATTAAATTAAAGATTTTTTATGACCTTTAATTTAAGATCTATATTTAATATTTTCTCATTACTCAAATTCATAATACTCCCGCCACAAGTAAAATTCATGACCTTTTTGCTTTCATTTTTTTTCCATTACTCAAATTCGTGACCTTTTAACTTCTACAAAAAATAGAGAGTGCGCCAAAGAGGCTGCTCAAAAAACTTTTAACACAAAGAAATAATCAAATTGAGGAGCACAAAGAAAACATGAAGGCAGCAAACTTCATGAATCCAAAAATCCTATTTAAAGTCACATCAACTACAAGGAAGCAAAGGCAGCATCAACTACAAGGAAGAGGCAATGGCGAAAATAGGGATTACAACATACCTGATGCTAGTGATGTGCACAAGCATGATTTTCTCCACTGCCCCGGCGCAATGCCAAGGCGACTTCCAAGGTCTCATCCAGCAATGCTCCAGATTCGTCCAGCAACCGGGCCCTCAACAGGCCCCGTCTCAGGGCTGCTGCTGCAACATCATTAGGAACGTCGATCTGCCATGCGTCTGCCAGCATGTCAATAGCCAAGTTGAGAAGATATTCAGCATGCAAAAGGCAGCTTTTGTTTCTGCATCGTGTGGCAAGCCACTAGCTCGTGGAACCAAATGTGGAAGTAAGACAATATATTAATACTATCTTTTTTTAACATTCATTCAATATTATTATATGTGCTTTGAGCTTTTCTAACTGTCTCTTGTTTTGCAGCCTATACTGTTCCATAAGAAATTGCAACTATTGATAGGCTGGAAGAAGAAGCGCTGCCCTTTGATATTTATAATAAAGCAGAGTTATTTGTTTTAGTTTTATGTAATAAGGGTTTGTTCAAAATTCTATATATACTGAAATTTTATCCACAAACTAAAGATGTTTGAGCTTAATTTTGTGGCTCTTTGGGTGGAGAAATTCCCATTATAGATCCTCTGTTAAGGACTGTCCTCCTTAACGTCGATTTCCACACAAAATCAAGAAACGAGATGTCGTCGTTGTCGAGCGCCCAACGTTGGGTCGTGACTTGGACGGCAAAAAAAGGAGCGGTTGAGCGCGAGATCAGCCTCGTCGGCAACCTTAGGAGATGTTTCTTGTTTACTACTCACTTGAGCCAAAAGAATGATAATTTCATATATTGATTGAATGAATAAAAAAGATAACAGTCTATCCTATTTATCATGCTACTGACTTAATGAACAAAAAAACAAAGATATAGAAAAAGATATGCTAAATCCCTATAATATCTAAACTAAATAATAATAATAGAGGTTCGTATCAACTCCCCCACGGTTAAAATCCACCTTGTCCTCAAGGTGGGAACCACGAAGCAAAAAGGAGAGTTGAAAGCAGAAGCTTCGGCGAGGCAACTCCTCCTGGATCAAACACACACCGAACAGATGAACGTCTCCCTTCTTCACTTCCACAAAAAATCAACAAAGGAGACCCAACTTTGTCGGAAAAAATTCCTTGCCAAATCGAAAAGCTTGTCCATGCCTCCCAGAATGCCCAAGCATGGGATGTCATTACTCGGAGGGATCAACCTTGCATCTTTGTCGAGCGATGTTGATCCATGATTCATACTTGGAACATCACCGACATTCAAATCCATATAGACACAAGCAATTACGGGCAAATCGGTGTAAGCACCATCTCCTTTCTTGCCCCAACAATTTACAACAACATTTTTGGATGACACTTGAACAACATTGAGTGAGGCGATTATCTTCTCCACTTCACCAATAGAACCATCCTCCTCTTTATCTTCTAGCAATGTCTCCTCCTTTTCACCAATCTTCTCATCATATACCCCAACGAGCACTTGCGGTGGCTCACTGTCGTTCTTGACAATCCCTTTGTTCTTGAGAAACTCTCCAGGGGACTCGTTGTTTTGAACATCAAGAGGAGCACCATCATTGTGAACATCGGTAATGTCATGTGGAACATCATCACCGAATACTATCGTGGGAGTATTATCAGTTTTCTCTTCGGCTAAATTCTCATCTTGAATGTTCTCCTCAAACTCTTCCCCATCATCCGCATAACAGAGAATGCGTTGTTTCTACACATGTCCCATCACCCATTTCTCGGGACAGTACCAGTAGAGACCCAACCTGGACCGTTCTGACTTCTCCGCCTGGGAGACTCGTATTAGCGGCAGGTGTGGCTGTTCCGGAGTTTGACTGGTCACACGTGCGGGCTGACTGTACAGGTCCCGCGTTGGCTTTTCGGTGGAGTAGCGGGGCTGGCGGGAGGTGGGTTGGACTCGCGCTCTCACCTCCTCCCGAGGGTGAGGTCGGTCCCAGCACGTCTCCGAGCGTCGAGGACGGTCAACGGTCAGGTAGCCGCGGTCCTGCTGTTGCGCCGGTGGGTCCCTGCACGTTGGCCGGTGCCGCTGCGTTGCGGTTGTCGGGTAGCGATCAAACCCTAATTGGGTCTGATGATCTCCGCGATCAGATAGGTGGCCACCCCTCTCGATGTAGCCACCACGGTGTCGGGGCCAAGCGTCTTGTGCTCGATCGCGGTACCCGATGGGCTGGTATCTCGGCCGTGGGCGACGATCAGGTGGATCCAAGTGGTGTGAGACGTAGGGTGATTCTGGATCAGGCCACGACGGCGGGCAGAGTACTTCCACCCGGCTGCTCGGAGGGTCCCAACTGGTTACACGACGAAGTTGGGCCGGCTGGTAGGGACGGAATGGCTGTGTGGCCTGAGGGAAGTCGTATTGACGACGGCGATAGCCGGCATAGTCGTATGACATGTTGACGTACTGAATCGTGGTTGCGGTAGAAATGGTGGTGATTTATTTGGGGATATGGATGAACGCAGACGGAGGATGATGAGCTCTCAATGAAAGCACCAGTTGTTAAGGACTGTCCTCCTTAACGTCGATTTCCACACAAAATCAAGAAACGAGATGTCGTCGTTGTCGAGCGCCCAACGTTGGGTCGTGACTTGGACGGCAAAAAAAGGAGCGGTTGAGCGCGAGATCAGCCTCGTCGGCAACCTTAGGAGATGTTTCTTGTTTACTACTCAATTGAGCCAAAAGAATGATAATTTCATATATTGATTGAATGAATAAAAAAGATAACAGTCTATCCTATTTATCATGCTACTGACTTAATGAACAAAAAAACAAAGATATAGAAAAAGATATGCTAAATCCCTATAATATCTAAACTAAATAATAATAATAGAGGTTCGTATCATCCTCACTCTCTTAATGAAGGTAAATATGGTGAAAGTAAATACTTATACCTTCATTAATTCTGGGACTGTAAAAAGGGAAAAACTAAAGTTGAATATGTGATAAAATTACAATGTTGGCAATTAGGCCTAAAATCAGAAGAAGTTCCAATGCACTAACTTATTGGGCCTACCTAATAAGTTTCGAATGGCAGTAGTCCTAATTTTTGACGTTGTCAAGGTTTATTTGGGCCGATATAATGGAAATACAAAAATAGACATTTGCATGATCATAAGTTTTTAAGCTTATGTGATCGTAATAGTTTTCTTTAGAGATAATTATATCATTTATATTAGACTCTTCGAGAACTTTTAGTCAATATAACCTTTGAAACTAAAATATAAGATCTTGACTATTTAATTTTTTTCAATTATCTCATAATTAATAAAATTGTAACTGATATGACAAAATCAAAATATAATATGACCACAAAACAATGTTATTTTTGACAAAATGATATAACGCATTTTGAATGTTAATACCATGTAGTTTTGGTGTTATCTCCGTCGCTCGTAGAAGTGTTTCTTTTGAGTTTGGGTTTAACAAAAGAGTGAACTGCATCAAATATCTCGAACTTTTGCACTTCTTGTACCAGTGACCCCTAACAAAAAAATAGCGTTAAAGGGGCATAACAAAATATATAATCACAAACGAGGTTTTTTCGGACGATAACACCCCCAGGCCCTTAAAGGACATTTTTGTCAAATTACCCACAATGATGAAGCCGCCCTGCAAGCAACCTGTAGCAGCATGCACTGTGACTGAATTGCACAAAACTTAAATTATACTAATAACGTAAATAGAATGTTATGATTTGACACTGTAAACTTCAAACTTTTCAACACAATGTCAACACAGTGTATAATTTCAAGATTTTTATGTCAACACAATGTCAATACAATATCAACACAATATCAACACAATGTCAATACAGTATCAACCTTGACACTGTGTTGATATTTTCTGATGCTATTATTTTGTAATATGTTGACATTTTTTAATAGTCCAGATCATAGTTTGGAGTTTATACAATATTTAGAGTTTGCATTTGATTACATTCCTATTATATACTCTCTCCGTTCTATAATAGATGACACAATTTGATAATGAGACCGGATTTTAGTAGATGTTATTTTGTGTGTTGAGTGGAGAGAAAAAATAATAATGTGAGAGAGAACTTTTTCTAAAAAAGAAAATGTGACATATTTTGTGAGATAAACTAAAAAGAAAAGTGTGACATCTATTATGGGACGGAGGGAGTACATAATTGGACTTTTAGATATTTTACATTAAAAAACAACTTATTGACCTTTTATACAATTTAGAAAAATATTAGTAGTAGTATTTTCAAATGAAATATATACATATATTTAAGAAAAGATTGACTTTTTTTATTGAATATTGCATAACTATTTTTAGATCATGCTCAAAAAAATTCATAAATCTTCCTTAACATTTCTTTTTATTTCTATAAAATAATATACCATCAATTAATAATAAAATATACTTAGGTTAATTTAAATTTGATTCATACTCATTTAATTTAAGTTACTCAATCATAACATTCTATTTGACAAAACTCTGCAGGTCTGTGAAGATGCAGAGTAGGTGTGCTGGTTTGGCGGTCATCAGACTGAATTGCCCTTCAAGTCATTTGGGCATTTTCGTCCGAAAAATGGCTAAAAAAACATCGTTTGTGATTATATATTTTGTTAGGCCCCTCTGATGCTATTTTTTGTTATGAGTCAATGGTGCAAGAAGTGCAAAAGTTAGGGATATTTGGTTCAGTTCACTCTTAAGAAAATTGTCATAAATGAGTTAAATAAATCGAGAATAAAGTAGAAAGAAAAAGTAAGAGAAATGAAGAGAGAACAAAGTAAGTGGAAGTAAAGTAAAAGAGAAGAAATGTATTAGTACTACTTTTTTCGAAAAAAAGAAATGACTCAGCTACAATCGGACAATCCAAAAAAGAATACAACTCAGCTAAGACGGAGGGAGTCATATCTAATCTTACTACTTTAAAAAGGTGCTATAATTTTATATTTCAGTTTTAATTCAAAGCAATGCAGAGTTAATTTAAATGGCAATTAATTAGTCTATATATTTTATGTGTTATACTATTAATGAGGCATCTGGATAACATATCTGGGTTCCACTTATTGGGATTTTTCACTAATTTGTAAAACAGAAATCAGGTGTGTGAACCCTTTAGAAAGAGTAAAAAAATAAATACAAATATTTGATTAAAGCATCGACAATAGTTATAGGCTAGCAATAGCCTAGCAAAAAACTTCTCATGTCACATCATCATGTCCTTCCCACAGTCTAGCAATAGGCTAACCAAACAACAGTGTAGCAATAGCCTAGTCAATGTCCTAACTCTCCCGAAAAAAATAACACCCAAAACAACAACAACGAAATGAATTGGAGAAAAAAAAAACATAGAAAAAAATGGGAATATGATATTTTAGAAAAAAAAAAATTTAAAAAGTAAAAAAATCGGCTAGCCGATCGCTTGTCCACTCAATAGTGGACTAGCGGTCAGCTAACCGTGCTAGTCCGCGCCCGACCTCTCGTCCGTCGAGTTAGCCTAATGCAATAGTGGACTAACGCTAGGCTGTGGCTAGGGCGGGCGTTAGTCCAATAACCAATACTCCCTCCGTCCCAACTTAATTGTCACTCTTGGAGTGGGCAAGAGTTTTAAGAAAGATAAAGAAAAGTTGATTGAAAAAGTTAGTGGAATGCGAGACTCACTCTTTTATATTGGTTTTGTAATAAAATGTGAGTGAAGTGAGTTAGTGGAATGTGAGACTTACTTACCTTTTATGATAAAAATGAAATGTGATAATTAAGTTGGGATGGACCGAAATGGAAAAGAATGATAATTAAGTTGAGACGGAGGGAGTAGTTTACATATACACCAGTTTGACCATGTTTTTATAAATCATTTAATAAACATACAGCTTTTTTAATTCATAGTAAAATAAACACGATCAAAATTTTACGGTGGCTAGAAAAAAATACACTCTAGTACTTTATTTGAATCGAACTGAATCATCCGAACTTTGAAGAAAAATAAACTCGATCTATTCCGAAAATCTAAAAAACTCCTAACCGAATTTAATATTTCAATTTGATTAAACTCTTTCATATTACAAATATTTTGTTCACCCCAAATTTATGTTTTAGCAGTTAACCCAGATTTAGTCAACTCATATGTAGAAGGTTAGAAAAAGTGTATTTCAATATTTATAATGTGATAAAATGTGATGGTATACTAGGCATGATGTATCTTTATTAGAGAAAAGGAAAATAAGGCTACCTACCTTAAAAGTATGCAGCAGCTAGCAAGATACAATTATAAATTTATCGGATTTGTTATATATGGAGGAGAATATTATCGTTTAAATAAAACATCACTTCTCCGCCTCTCTAATCTCTTTGTCTTAGCCGCCCAAAAACATAATTAAAAGATAAGATAAAGAATTAGAGAAAACTATATAACCATATAAACCAATTCCACTATTCGCCGACTATATATTATTCTAATCAAAGAACAACTCATTATCAAGAAGTTCCTTTCTTACTTTGTTGAATTAAAAATAATTAAGCATCATGCAATAAAAAGCATCTTAGCCTAATCAAGACGGAAAAAATATTAAAAAAACACGTTGATGTGTGTTGTTCATCTCACAAGATAAGTGGCGAAAACATTTTTTAAAAGGAACTTTAGTTATGGACTTTTCATTGTTTATCTTTAGTTTTAAAAGATTAATACTACTATTAAGAAAAGAAAAGAAGGTTTGTGGCTGCAATTTGATTGTAGTGTTTTTTTGGGAATGAATTAATTAAGTAAAATGACCAACCAAAACCGACCACAAGTCTGGTGTCACACTCGGCATTGACATTATTGTTTCATTTTTGTAAATATATATGTTAGAAATAATGGGAAGAAATTCCCAAGCCGTGTACAGGCGGTACTCTAACTATTACAATCGAAAGAAAACTTGCAACAAAAGAGGAATGAAAATTACAACGGAAATAAAGCAAACCAAATTTATAAGTCGAGTCGAGGAAAGCCCTCTTTCCGCAAGACAAATTACGCCCCGACTAGTGCTCACGGAATGGCGTATTGCCCCCAAAGATAAAACGACTTCCTCCTAGCGTGTAGAAGCACCTCAAACCCGCTAGGCACCGGCGAACTTGATGGAGTTCCGAGAATCGAGCTAGACAATGCTCCTAAGATGCACACTATGATGTAGAGACCCTGAGAGAAAAGAGAGAATGTTTGTTGTTGATAGAGGATGGTACTTGAAAAGCTTGGCATTCAAGATACAACATAAAGAAATTAGAGGTTTACACAACTTGAAAGGCCATAGGTCTAGGCCATGTGAAAAGCCTCCAAAATCCCTCATGTTTTACACGTTTCCAACAATCCCCCACATTGGTTAGAGCGCTGTCAGCTCAAACCAACATAAGACATGTATGCATGCTGACTCTTTGCTCAATTCTCGAGAAACAATATTGCATTTGGAATAGTAGCTTGGGGCTTTGAACTTTCCATAGTCAATACTATCGGGCATACCGGCGGCCTGGTGGACGTGATGCCTTGAACCATTCCTCCTTGGTGTATACCGAGACAATAATATTGACACAATATTATTTACAAACTCATCAGTTCTCACCTTTGTGTCCATTACTGGCCATGGAACACCACTTTGGATTCATAAGTGATTCACATGTTGAAGCGGCCCACACTTCTTCACTTACATAGGTGATTCTTTTCCAGGTATCCTGCAATACCCACCTCCTCGAGGTTTCTAAGAATCATTAAAAGTCAAACTTAGCCTCTTACCACATGCAGGTTACAACACTCAATGCTTTCTAAAGAATGGACGAAGATTAAAATCTTCTGAGTGTTACAGCTAGATTTGTATAGCTTCGTTTTCCCATTGAACCAATCCCATGGGATCTCCAATCGTATGGTTGGGTTACCACTATACTCATCTTTTAAGATGTGGTTTTCAGTCCCATTCCTTTTAGCAATTTATGCATTTGATCACGGTTTAAACCTTTTGTTAACGGATCCGCTAAGTTATCAACTGACCTTACATAGTCAACTGTGATAACACCACTTGTGATCAATTGTCTGACGGTATTATGTCGCCGACGAATATGTCGAGACTTACCGTTGTATAAGCCACTATGTGCTCTCCCTATAGCTGCTTGGCTATCACAGTATATCACTACTGTCGGCACTGGCTTCTTCCAACATGGAATACATTCTAGGAAATTCTGAGCCACTCGGCTTCTTCCCCTGCTTTATCCAATGCGATAAACTCAAATTCCATGGTGGAACGAGCAATACACGTCTGTTTCGTTGATTTCCACGAGACAGCACCACCCTCCACAATGAACACATACCCACTTGTCGAAAATGAGTCTTTTGAATCAGAGATCCAATTTGCATCACATTACCCTTCAAGTACTTGGGGATATCTTGTGTACTGCAGCTCAAAGTTAAGAGTATACTTCAAGTATCTCAAAACCCTACGCAGAGCTTTCCAATGTTCCTTGCTTGGGTTGCTTGTAAATCGGCTCAGCTTATTCACCGTACACGCAAGATCTGGTCGGGTGCAGTTTGTGATAAACATCAAACTCCCTATAATCCTTGCATATTCTTCTTGAGCTACAGGCTCACCCGTGTGCTTACTCAAATGCACGTTGGGTTCGAATGGAGTCTTAGCTGGCTCACAATCGAACGAGTGAAATTTCTTTAGCACTTTCTCAATATAATGAGACTGTGTCAGAGCAATTCCCTCATGATTCCTTTTAATTTTGATTTCGAGAATCACATCAGCTAAACTCATATCTTTCATGTCGAAATTTCTCTTCAACATATTTTTGGTTTCGTTGATAATGGCACTATTGCTGCCCATAATCAACATATCATCTACATAAAGACACACAATAACAAAACCGTTATCTGTGTTCTTAATGTAAACACACTTATCACACTCATTGATGGTGAACCTGTTTGCCAACATCACATTGTCAAATTTTAAATGCCATTTTAATGGTGCTTGCTTCAACCCATATATTGACTTTACCAGTTTGCATACTTTACGCTCTTGCCCAGGCACAACAAACCCTTCGGGTTGTTCCATATATATTTCTTCTTCCAGATCACCATTCAGAAACGCAGTTTTCACATCCATTTGGTGAATATCGAGATTGTGCAAAGCAGCAATCGCAAGAAGCACCCGAATGGAAGTGATTCTCGTAACAGGTGAATAGGTATCAAAAAAGTCATGCCCTTCTTTCTGCTTAAAGCCTTGGACAACTAGGCGAGCTTTGTACTTATCTATAGTACCATCGGGCTTATATTTCCTTTTCAGAATCCACTTGCACCCTAAAGCCTTACAGCCTTCAGGCAAGTCTACTAACACCCAAGTGTTATTTCTCATGATGGATTCAATTTCACTATTGATAGCTTCTTGCCACCACGCTGCGTCTGGGCCAGACAGAGCTTCCGCCAATGACTTTGGTTCGTCATCCAACATAAAAGTTATGAAGTCGGGACCAAATGTTTTAGCAACTTTAACTCTTTTACCACGTCTTGGTTCAACATCCTCAAGACTTGACCTCGTCCTTTTTGGAGGATTAGAACTAGTGGATTCATCCATCATTCTTTCACTAGAACGATCCTCTTGCCTCTTGCAAGGGTAGACATTCTCAAAGAATATAGCATTCCTTGACTCAATCGTTGTTCCTTCAGCCACGCCAGGCACAGCTGATCTATGGACTAGGAAACGATAGGCACTACTATTAAGTGCATGGCCAATAAAGATGCAATCGACTGTTTTAGGGCCTATTGCAACTTGTTTCGGAGGTGGTACTTCTACCTTCGCTAAACACCCCCACACTTTGAGGTATGAATACGATGGTTTCTTCCCTTTCCACAACTCATAAGGAGTCACATCCCTACTTTTTAGTGGAATTTTGTTCAGGATATGATTTGCTGTTAACACAGCCTCCCCCCACATGTTCTGGGGTAATCCTGAATTAATCAACAAGGCATTCATCATCTCTTTTAGTGTTCGATTTTTGCGTTCAGCAACACCATTTGATTGAGGAGAATATGGAGCTGTGGTTTGGTGAATTATACCACTTGCATGACATAATTATGTAAACGGAGCTAAATACTCACCACCTCTATCACTTCGAACACACTTAATTTGACAATTAAGTTGATTTTCAGCTTCATTTTTGAAGTCTTTAAACGCTTCAATTGCATCATCTTTACTTCTTAATAAGTAAAGGTAATAACACATTGTGCAATCATCTATAAATGTGATGAAGTACTTTTTACCACCTCTTGTTTGCACAAATTTTAAATCACATACGTCTGTATGGATCAATTCAAGAGGTTTTGTGCTTCGCTCTACCGAATGGAACGGCAGTTTAGCCATTTTGGCTTCAACACACACTTCACATCTTTCTTGTGAGTTAAACTTATCTACTTTTAGTAAATTAAGATTTACTAGTCTTTTTATAGCATTTAGATTTACATGTCACAATCTATTATGCCATAAATCAGAGCTCTCAAGCAAATAAGAGAACGTGTCATCTTCCTTATTGCTTATTCCTTTTCCACGGTGAATGACCGTAACATTCAGCTCAAAAAGTCCATTCACTAGGTGGCCTTCACCTATGAACTTTCCATACTTGGTCAATAAAACCTTTTCACACTCAAAATCTAGTGAAAATCCATGATTTACTAGAAGTGAGCCTGATACCAAATTATTTCGGATGTCTAGGACATGCAGTACATTCTTAAGGGTAAGAACTTTTCCAAATCCTAATTTTAGGAACACATTACCCACACCAACCACCTTAGAAGAGGCTTGGTTTCTCATACGTACTTTTCTACCTCCAACAGATTTGTAGGTAGAAAAAACGCTTCTCTCGGAGCACACATGACATGTGGCACCCGTATCAACAAACCATTCATTTGTATTATTACCATGGTCCACGTCGGAGACCATTGCGATCACCTCGTGATCTTTGTTGTTTATAACAACACGTTCAAATAATTTGCACAATATTGTCTCCAACAATAAGTACACAATTATATCGAACCATATGTGCATTCGTATATTCAACGCCACAAGCATCCCAATTATTACTACCAAGTCTAAATTGGTCTTGCTTGTCAACTGACAAACGATAAACACAATTCTCAAAAGAATTGATCTCAGGGAATTAACCATTTCGTAGCCCATGAACATTGCGACTGTTCGTTTCTTCATTCCAGCTTTGGTGCTCATGTTTCCTCCAACTTCAATTGGTATAACCCTGTCTTAGAAGAGTACAATAATTTGTCTTGCGATTGTTAGAAATAATGGAAAGAAATTCCCAAGCCGTGTACAGGCGGTACTCTAACTATTACAATCGAAAGAAAACTTGCAACAAAAGAGGAATGAAAATTACAACGGAAATAAAGCAAACCAAATTTATAAGTCGAGTCGAGGAAAGCCCTCTTTCCGCAAGACAAATTACGCCCCGGCTAGTGCTCACGGAATGGCGTATTGCCCCCAAAGATAAAACGACTTCCTCCTAGCGTGTAGAAGCACCTCAAACCCGCTAGGCACCGGCGAACTTGATGGAGTTCCGAGAATCGAGCTAGACAATGCTCCTAAGATGCACACTATGATGTAGAGACCCTGAGAGAAAAGAGAGAATGTTTGTTGTTGGTGTCTTTCATATCCCTCAAATCCACCTATTTATAAGATAGAGGATGGTACTTGAAAAGCTTGGCATTCAAGATACAACATAAAGAAATTAGAGGTTTACACAAGTTGAAAGGCCATAGGTCTAGGCCATGTGAAAAGCCTCCAAAATCCCTCATGTTTTACACGTTTCCAACAATATATATGAGCTTCATCACTAGACCCTCTGTTTTGCCTTCCTATAATTTTCTGAATAAATTGGTATTCTCGGCGTACGCGAAGCGTCGAATTAAGTTTATAATTAGTCAATCAATCGAAATTATAAAATATATGTATATGAAAAACTTTTTTTAGTTTTTAAGATATCCTTGCCGTTGCCAATAACCAGATGACCAATCTCTCATCCCAATAGCTAATTTACTCGTTTCATATGAATAAGGAACGAATCACGCACCGATCATTGGTTTGAAAGGCCTAGATTCTACATTATCGCAAACGCTTTAGTTATTATACGGTGACAGCGACGGGTAGTCATCAGGAGAAATTGAAAATTAATAGATACTCATTTGCTATTCTTTTTGGGGTATATTTAATAATAAAAATATGTAATCCTCTCATTTGTTGACCCTTCCCTCCTCATGGTCGGCTATAGTATTAATGGATGATCGTGCTTGTGTGTATTATTGTATATAATGGATAATCGTGCATAGTTTAAGATTTCAAGTGATTGGAGCCTATTAGCATGTTGCATATACTCGATAATATTCATTAAGTTAAAAAATGGATTGATACGGTAACAAGGAATGCCCCCAAACGTCTGAATATTGAGCCCACACTGATCATTTCAGTTTCGTGCTTTTTTCCCAATCTGTCATGCTTTAACAAGTCATTGTTAATTATCAAATGCTATCCTTATATGCAAAACTAAATAAAAAGTCAACCAAAACCCAAAGGGTCCATTTGATTGGGTTTACCATAAATAGCATATGTAAAATTGGGGTTTTTAGATATCGACAAAAATAAAATGTAAGGATATGTTTGGTATTATAAATACAAATCAAAATGATTGTTTTACCCTTAATTCGAAATTTTCTTGTATTTAATTAGCTATTGATTAATTCAGGTAAACTTGTAATTAAATTACTTATGAGGAGATTGACCAAGCAATTAACTGATCGGCTAAAATTGTGATGGTTTTTTAGGGCACTCAATAAATAAAGCCTAGTATATTGGGGATAATTAATGATTAAATATGTGTTTAATATTTAACTAAACTTTTCTCTAGTTAGGCTAAACTTTTGGCTTATGCTATTATTTTTTCTTTTACTCGGTAAGTTCACGATTAAATTCGCGACCAACCATATTCAGACCAAATCCACAATATTAAAAGAGCAATTCACAATTAGACATGGAGTATTTTTTTTTAGTAACATATTCTTGTTTGTGAACTATGGTATAAAAATGAAAGAATAAATATTTTTTATCTACTTTGTAATATTGATGTTTAAATGAATATTTTCATTTTTGAAAAAAAAATTGATAAAAGTCATTTATGTGGAGTATCACTACACTCCACGAAAATGACACGTGGCAAGATGAGAAGAAATTGGAGGCGGTGTTTTACAGAGTGAGCATATATAAATAGAGTGGATGCACATATCACATACCACAAAACCATAATTTAGAAGCACAGCAAAGCATCAGATCAGCGTCAGACAATGCCGCTGGCTAGAATCACTCTCGGATCTCTGGCTGAGGCCAGCCAGCCCGACGGCATCAAGGCCGCCATTGCTGAGTTCATTTCCATGCTCATCTTCGTCTTCGCCGGCCAAGGCTCCGGCATGGCTTTCGGTACTAATCCCATTTAGTATAATACTATATTCATGCATCATCACCACCTAATTTTGCTTATTCAATTTCCTTCCCTCAACAGCCAAACTCACAGACGGCGGAGCAGCCACCCCGGCCGGCCTCATCTCCGCCTCCATAGCCCACGCCTTCGCCCTCTTCGTCGCGGTCTCCGTCGGCGCCAACATCTCCGGCGGCCACGTCAACCCTGCCGTCACCTTTGGTGCCTTCATCGGCGGCCACATCTCCCTCTTCCGTGGCCTCGTCTACTGGATCGCCCAATTGCTCGGATCCGTCGTCGCATGCTTGCTCCTCAACTTCGCCACCGGTGGATTGGTGAGCACATTATTCACTATTTGTAATTGATTCATCGATCTGATTCTGATCGTTGGTCATATGAATGCAGGAGACATCGGCTTTCGCGCTCTCATCCGGCGTGTCGGAGTGGAACGCCGTGATCTTCGAGATAGTGATGACCTTCGGCCTCGTGTACACCGTGTATGCAACCGCGGTGGACCCCAAGAAGGGCGACATTGGGACCATTGCCCCCATCGCCATCGGTCTCATTGTGGGCGCCAACATCCTTGCTGGAGGCGCATTCGACGGCGCCTCCATGAACCCGGCAGTCTCGTTTGGCCCGGCTGTCGTAAGCTGGACCTGGAACAGCCACTGGGTGTACTGGCTCGGCCCCTTGGCTGGCGCCGCCATCGCTGCTCTTGTCTATGAGCTCCTCTTCATCAACCAGAGCCCCCATGACCAGCTCCCTACCACAGATTACTAATTTATTTCTTCTCTTTCCTTTTTTTTTCCCTTTGTGCAGTGTCTGTTGTTTCCATTTTCCTCCAACTGTCTTGTATTATCATGTATGCTATCACTTGTCTTATTTCTTCGGAATCAATTCTCGAGTTTTTTCCTTGTTTATTCAATCATCATGTGTGATCAAGGGTGAATGCAAAATAATCTCCAGTGGGGATTATGTTTTCTAAAATTTTCTTCAATGACATGATTTAGAACAACAAATTCAAATGATATACTAGTGATATCCTAAATGGACTAAGAACAACAAATTCAAATGGATTTATAACGATCTATTTGTTCACTCTGTTTGAGTGTCAGGATAAGCAAGAGGAAATAAACACTAACGCTACCTTTTTTGAGGCAGCAGATTGATTAATAATGATCTATTCTCAGCTTCGCTTCTTCTTTTCTTGTTTTCCAAGTTTGGATCGACGTTGCTTGAATAAGTGAAGGTAAAGTTTCAACCACAAAAATGGATAGCAGAAAAGAAGAAGCTGCACAAAGAGTTCAATCATGAGTTTTGAGTAGGCTGGTTCAGGTAAAGAAACTATACTATCTATGAAGTAATCTTCTTTTTGAGGAAGTGAGACGTACCAGCACGAAGTTGTAGTAGCTGAATGGATGGCTATATGCATATAGATTTTCCTTCTTTATGAAGGGAAGCGCTTGGTACATAAGCCACACTGCAGCAACCATGGGCTCTCATTTTAGACCAGATATGTGAAACCACAACATTAAATACATATACTATTATTGAATGTTTAGAATGAGAACTAAGTAGCTGATAAGCTTACTTTCACCAGGAAAAACTCCAATAGGGTACAAGACTATGAATGCATTGTACCTAACAAAGCAAAGATTTACAATCAAATAAATGGGGGACTATATTTCCTCAACCTGCAAAAAGCTAATCAGAACATGTACCTGATTAAAGTGATCCATTTTGGTGAACTGCCGATGCAGTAGAGTGCATAATGTGAGTACCTGATCACCTACATCAGGAGACGTGATGTAAATGCCTTATATATGCAGCATAAATGACCATCAAGAAAGATAATGGAGGACATAACGTGATTTGGACTATTAATCAGATAAATTTTCCTTGACCACAAAACAGAAGTATCATAACTTCTAGAACCAGGCTCGTAAAATGCACACGGTTGAGTTTGTGAGGCCAACCAGAAACGGAAATCTGCAACCTTTTTCTCTATTCATTTGAAGTTCAGCAAAATACTAATCATGCTAGATTTTTGTGATTGAAACAGTGAGATGAGTAAACAGAAACGAATGCATATAAATAAGATAAAGGCTGAAGTAGATTTATGCTTATATTACTCACAGCTCCATGACTAACTTCAACATAGAATATGACATTAGCTTGTATTTCTGGGATAGGGAAATCAACTCAACGTCATAAGTCTGCGAACTACATGCAGGTAGGAGAAGATATCTGGTGTTTTCATTCGGTGCGTGAAATTGTTATACCTTTATCAAACCAGACATTACACCTTTTTCATTTCACTCATCAAAAATCTTGACTATTGCTTGCAGTATGTATAGTGCATTAGCAATTTCATACAGAAAACAAGACGATGAACTACCGACATATAAAGAGCTATTCATATCTTGATCTCATGTTAATTTTGAGTTCATTTTCACTTACATAAACATAATGAGGAATCAATAGAACTCCCAACTCACCTCAGATACACCCCAAGCAACAAATGTGATGAAAACCGACGGTAGTTCCTGCACCTACATCGGCACAATAAATTCCTGTCATTTTCTATCCCCACTTTAACTATTTTATACTACCAGTATTGTTTTTCCAGAACAAGTGCAAAATTGAAGCGTTTCGCTTATGGTGGGCCGGGGGGAGTACTACTAAAAGGGAAATACATCGGTTTGTGGCTGTTTTAACCTAATATTACTGCATTGCTCAAACTTTTTCCACAGTTTATATCGATACATATGCGACTTTAATGCAGTAACAACATTATAAAGTCGAGAGCCCAAACCTCTGAAATTCGACGAACAATAGCAAACAAAAAGTGAGTCCTTCCTCCCCATTGCATCAGAGGAAGCAACACACCACTCGGCACAATTCCTCAAATATTAAAATAGAGTACCGAAATTTAGATAAGTGTGGAACTTGGGTGTGACTAAAAATAGCAATATCATCAAATCTGAAACTCACCAACAGCCCCATGAATAACTTCCAAGAAGGCAAGACTTTGCAAAATGCCTTGACACCAAAAATCAAGAACAAAAACAGAAACTCATAATAATTACTCCCAATCTGCAAAAATAAAAATAAAAATAAAAAATTGTTGGTGGGCACTTACAGATTAGTTGACCGGCAGAAGAGAAGGCGCCATTGGTTGACTTGGAGGAAGACAAGTTGCTCAAAATTCTGAACAGAGATAAAGCCCTGTGAATTGAGACATAAGGGTCAGTGTGTGTGCTAATGAGGGTTGAGAAATGAGAAAGTAGGGGGAAGGAATCATACCATCCCAATGCTTGGGCGAGATTGTAGAAGAAGAGATATGCGCTCCGCAGTAGTGACATTTCCAATGTGTGGAGATGGAATTCTGTGTCTCTCAGTGTGGTTGGTTTCAACTACATAATTTATTTCATTCTATTATAATTTTTTAGGTAAAATCTCTATTTTTTGTGTACATACGTGATTTTTATTTTTGTCATATGAAATTTGTCATCAACAGGGAAATTTTGTTGCTGAACTCAAATTCAACTTTGAGGATGAATATACATCAATCGAATTTCTTTTGGCCAGTATGGTTGTCATTTTTAGCATAAAATCATAATCTGAATCTACTTTTAAATGGAACTATACTTATATGGTGAAACATACTACTCCAGTACTCCCTCAAACATCAATTGCCAATGATTAGACTTCCAAAAATTTGTGCAGACTTTTTCGAATTTAAACATTAAAATATATGGAGTGTAATTTATACATATCCAGGCTTTTAACAAGGAGTACTCAAATAAGCGATTTCCTATTCCGTATCCCTATCTATAAAAGGATATAAATGGCTTAATTATTTTGGGTTAATAAATATGGATGATATAATTGACTTTATATTTATTTTCTCAATAACAATTCTGGATTATAGATTTCATATTTTATAGAGTATATGATTAAAAAAATTAACTGCGTTTTATAATTCATTTATATTTTTGTGTACTACTAGTTGTATTTAATTTTCTACTGATATTAACAAAATTTTAGTGCTTACCTTTCCAATCCCAATTTGAAAAAGTATGGCCTAAGCATATGAAGGGTATTCTGGTAAATCTTGAAATATAAAAGAAAAGAAAATTTGACAGCGAAATTCATTTATAAGCCAAAACCCTAATCCTAAAACAACACTGCTCTCAACAGAAGAAAATAATCTTGCCCGGTGCAGCGGCGGCCTCTTCCTCCTCTTCCTTGTCCAGGTTATCCTTCGTCATCTATATCGCTAATTGCGCTAAATTTTATCGCAGCTCACTTTTTGTGTTGGTGAATTTAATCTTTCGTTCCTAAATGTTGGATCTATTGTTTTCACTTATACGTTTGTTTTGGGTAAAGGTATGAACTGCTTATCATTGTAATCGTAGTTGTGCGATATTTGGAGAGATTCGGTATTTCAAATTTTGGTTTCTTTTGGATGTTTTACGAGGTTTAACTCCTGTTCAATGTCGCTTCCGATTATCATGGGTTAAATCGAAGATTTAAACAGAATGGGGGACCAAGTTTATCTTTTTTTTAAGATGATAGTCTGCAATACTCGATGGTATCCGGGTAGAGTCCTTGGTTGAGAATGTTTTACAGTCTAGAGATACATCTGAAATATCTAAGCTGGGCAGAATTTGTCAAAAGCTTGATCATATGTTTGGTTTTATGATTGTGTCAATTGTTTTTTGATAGCATACTTGTTTTTTGCATCTTGTCTTCTCTCTAGACATAAAAGTTTCAGCTGTAGGCTTGATTTTTTCATTTTCAGAAGATTATGCGACAGTGCAATTCATTACAATTATGTCAGTTAATATGTTGATGCACATATTCAATATATGAAACTGTGCATTAGTTGCATTCTGTTGAATGCAATTTCTAGCTGGATCAGTGAAGTATATATGCAGATATTTATGTCGGATTACTGTATACTTTTATTCATGATGCACCCTCTATGCAAAACTATTTAGTTTGGCAGGAACTTTTATCTGGAATGTTGCAATGCATTGCACCTAGTCAACTCAAGTATTCTGTGCTTATAATTGGGATCATAAAATTATTTTTATGCCTACTCATTTTTGTCATTGTCTTTAATCAGGTAAGGCCGCTTCACAAGATGGTGAGAGTCAGCGTTCTGAATGATGCTCTCAAGAGCATGTACAATGCTGAAAAAAGGGGCAAACGTCAGGTTATGATCAGGCCTTCATCAAAGGTCATCGTCAAGTTTCTTTTGGTCATGCAGAAGCATGGTATAACTATTTTCCCAGAACCAGTCTTTATTTGGATGATTTCCTATCGCATGCATTGAACCTTATGTGTATGTCATTTCAGGATACATAGGCGAGTTTGAGTTTGTTGATGACCATAGGTCTGGAAAGATTGTGGTTGAATTGAACGGAAGGCTAAACAAGTGTGGTGTTATTAGCCCTCGTTTTGATGTTGGTGTGAAAGAAATTGAGCCTTGGACTGCTAGACTCCTTCCGTCAAGACAGGTAGAAAATGTTTTCTTGAATTTTTCTTTATCATAGCCGTAGACTATTAAGATTAGTAGTGCATTAAGCACAAAATATCATTTTGTATTGGTTCTGTTCTAGTTGTCAAACATTCATCTGTCTGTGAATAAGATTAGGAAAATGGTTTAACATTATTCATTACTTTTGATGCAGTTTGGTTATATTGTGTTGACTACCTCTGCTGGTATCATGGATCATGAGGAAGCTCGGAGGAAAAATGTTGGAGGTAAAGTACTGGGCTTCTTCTATTAAGCTGGCCATGATGTCTGTAGCCGTCATACAGTTGCGTGCCTGGCCCGTTTTTCTTCTCTATTGGTAGTGAATTCTATGTTAAGGTTGCAATGGCTTAGGTGCAGCTCTTTTTGGCTTCATGAACTGAGACATTAAGGATTGTTGTCGTTATAAATTTTGGTGAACTGAGACTATTGTTTTGTCTTGCGAGTTAATGCCTCATTTCTAAAACCACTTTTTATATTCATAAAACATGGTAGAACTTCTATGCTTTATAAATGCCGAGGTTTTATCATGATATATATGATTGATAAAATATATGATTGCATATTCTTATTTGTATTTCTATTGCTATGAAACTCGATGTTTTAATAGGTTATGAAGTAAGTCAACTTAGTTCAAACGATGGAAATTATCAGGGCTTGGGCTTGGGCTTGGGCTTGGGCTTGGGCTTATCTCAAAATTTAAACTATTTAGCGAACAATGGATAAGCATGTAGCCATATGCTACTACTTTTATTCATCTATGTTGATCCTTAAAAATCTGATCCACTGGCAAACTATGGATTAGTTTATTCTATTGCTTATTTGGGAGGTCCTATTAAACTTACATATTTCTAAAATTGTAATATCACTCACGCTCTATTTTATTTTTATTTTTATTTTTATTTTTATTTTTGTGTACTTTATTACACTATTTAACACACTAAACAAAATTGTAAACAAAATCATGTGTAAAAAAATGCTTTCATGTGAATCCTTTTTTATCTAAGCTAATTCTTAAAATCAATTTCTTTGAGTTTCTGTGTAATACTCTATCCCTATCTAATAAAAGAGTAGTTTGGGATGTATTTCCCAATAATAAATAGTGTCTGTGGCATTGTAAAGAAGGCTTAAAAATGAAATTTGTTAAGCTATGTTGGGATAGGATGGCGGTGGTGAGATGGGCAATCTGCTTAAATTACCTGATCTGTACAACATTCATCTACATCCCATAAATATTCGTTTGCATCTTATTCCGTATGGATTGGATATTCGCCCAAATTCCCGTCGTCTCATTTTATAATTGTAACATGCAGACACGTATGTATATATATATATAAATTAAAGAATATAATTAGTGTCGACGAAATTGAGATTGGTGAGGAAAGATGGTGTGATGGCTAGTGAATTACACGAAAGATTAAAAAAATGAAGTAGAAAGTGCGTGAAAGCAAACCCATGAATAGCACTATATATGAATTATCTGTTGTGGATTGCACCTTTATCATTATTTAAATTCGACTGTGTAATAATATGATAGCGATGCGCTCTATCCATGGCTCACAATCACCCAACAAACAGCCGTCTACCTTGACTTTTTTGTATATTTGAATTACTTGAATCTTCTCAGCTCCTCTGTTGGAAAAGTATCTTCTTGATTCCATTAAATTATGATTACCATCATGAAGCACACCATCCAACTCATTGAACAAGACATAAAGCATACATATTTATATCAGAACATGTAGCTAGACAGATAGGTACAAATTAAGAGAGGTTATTAGAAGCTAGCTCTCTCGTCTATTATTAGAAACATTCAAACCAAACTACCTGTGATTAACGACATGATAAGTAACTGCTGGAGCCCTAAACCTATACAAAAAGTTAGCACCTGCCAGCTTATACCTGAAAACGACACATATCAACAAATCTTCTTAATTACTATATTTATACCTTAAAAAATGAATGTTAGCCAGTCATATGGTGATTGTAAAAAGGGAAAGAATCGTAGTTGAGCATCTTGCTCTCTTCCTCATTAATGGACCACATAGCTTTGAGATCATTTGTGGGGAAATCCCATACTGTGATTGGTTGGGCTGTCAAGTTGCTGCTCTGCTCTATGTCCTTCCATATCTCATCCATGGAGTAGACATCCTCAGCAGCCGGCTTCTTGCTGACAAAGTCCTCCATCCCACCGGTGTCGTAGAAGCTGGGGCCTTTGGTTGTGGTGGAAGAGGAGGAAGTGAGGGAGGAGGTCGGAGATTGGGGAATGGTGGACTTCTTCTTCTTCTTCTGTTCCTGAGCCTTCTTCCTCATGTGGGTGCGCCAGTAGTTCTTGATCTCGTTGTCAGTGCGACCAGGTATTTTGCGGGCGATTCTCGACCATCTACCAGATAAATTCAGTTTAGCCACTACGACGGATTAGAGAAGGTAAACATATCACAAGCTAACCTGTTTCCCCATTTGGAGTGAAGTTGGAGAACGAGGCGCTCTTCGTGGGGGGTCATCTTGCCCCTCTTGAGGCCAGGGTGGAGGTAGTTGACCCAGCGGAGACGGCAGCTCTTGCCGGTTCTTTTGAGACCTAGGAATGGAAAGAAAGAAAGAAAGAAAGAAAGAAGGGTTTAAGCGAAGGGCGATGGAAGAAGGGAATCCATGCCCCAAACAAGCCTACCTATTTCGCGTCTCCCGCCACCTTCAAACCTGAAACTTGGGCTATGAAATCCCAGCGCCGGTCCCCGAATAAGTTCGCGTAGAACACCAACTGAACGTCCTCTTCTTCTGTCCATGGCCCCTTTCTCATTGACTCATCTTCTTTCCCCATCATCCTTTCTTTACTTCTTCTCTTTGATTTCTCTAGCTTGATTGTTTGTCGATGTGAGAGTGTATATATATATATATATATATATGGTAGTAGTACTACTATATTAATACTAGTAGTGGTGGGTGTGAGAGTGGGGTAGTGATGAGTGTATAGTAAATTATATTGTGGGGTGATATGTGAAGATGGTTATGGAAGGCAATATATATAAAGGTGGTGGGTGTGGATGGGTTTTTGTTTGCTTTTCTTCTAGATAAGTGGTTGATATGTTGACGTAACATTCATAAGTGGCCTTCCATTTGCATTTGCACCCGCGGTTTCATTCTCTTCCTCCCATTCCCATCCAATGCTCTACTATTTAACCACAAAAATATACCATATGTTATGCCATGTTTTATGGGGACTCAACTATTCACCTTATTTTATACTCCCACTCCACATAAAAGAGTACTATTAATTGCTTGGGATGCTTGAATTTGGATTATCTAGCTTAAGACAAATGAACAAAGGGACATTGTATGAGAAGTCAGACTGTGATGAAGAGATTTAAGCGACTCCCTTGATGATTACTATGCATAATCATGAATATGATTATGATTTCTTCGTCGATCAGAATTGGATCCTAACAATATTAGCTTAAAATATAGCGTAGATTTTAATTCCATAGAGATTTTTTAGTCGAACTTAAAAACATCACAAATATAGTTGTTTACTTAAGAGTCTGAGTCACAAATTCGAATAGTTTTAGACCAAAAAAAGCATTTCAAGAGGTTATTTGTAGGAATTTTTGTATGAGAGAAAACACATGCTGAAGCTTGTAGTTGCATCAAGTTATTATTGATCAACAATACGTCCAACAAAGCACAGCCAAAGCAAAAACTACCCAACATCATAGCCAAAACAGCCTACACAGAAACATAAACATCGAGTCCTAAACCCTCAAGGAGAAAAGCTAGTAGAGAGAGTACAAGACCCAAGAGAGACGCACAATGTTTAAACCACTTAGGAGCGTCTTGGTATGATGGAATGAAATAAAGAGGGAATGGAATGGAGATGTGAATGGCATGTGGATTCCTTTCCATTCTTGTGCTTGGTGAATGTAAGGAATACAAATGGAATGGAATTGTATAGTGTGTATAAATTATGTGTGGTGTGCGCAATGTGTGTAGTGTGTATAGAGTGCATAGCGTGTGTATAGTGTGTGTATAGTGTGCATAGTGTGTGAAGTGTGTGCGCACAATGTGTGCAGTGTGTGGATTTTTTTAATAATTAAAAATTTTAAAATATTTATTTTATTATAAAATTTAGAAATTATAAAATTAAGTGATATTGAATTTAAATATAATATAATATAATATAATATGTTTCATAATTTTGTTAAAATCTAAATAAAAAGAAAGAGAATGAAATGGAATGGAATGGTCATTCCTTAGCAAAATGGAAGGAATGACTATTCCCATGTGGAATGGAATGATGATTCCAAATGGAATTGTGATTCCTTACGAAAAAAATATTAAGAAAATGAATGAAATGGAGGGTGGAATGTCATTCTATTCAACCATAGTAAGTAGGAGTATCTCGTTAGAGAAAGGTACCATGACCAAAACACGATCAAGCACAAAATAAGGTTAATCAAATTAGGGAGAGACCCCCCTCGCTCATTTTCTTGAATTCTGATTTGACTGTCAACCTACCGTCAAGAGCTCTCGTCTCTTCGTTGATTCTTGGGCCAACTAAAGGAATACTACTTTCAAAATATATACTACAAACCATATACTTATTTGTTAAGAAATTGTATAAATTAGAAAATCGAATATATTGTCATTTTTGGGTCCGAAGTCTGGGCCATGTATTCATCCAATAAGATGAATCCACTATAGATTTTCATGATATAAACATTGATTTTTTTTCATAATTTATAGTCTAACAGAAATTTCTAGAATGCCTTATATACATATTATATATATGTAAACTCTAAATATTGTACAAATTCTAAAATATGATCTGTATCGTTAAAAAATGTTAACAGATGACAAAATAACATCAACAAAAAATATCAACACGGTTTCAACGGTTGACATTGTGTTGACATTGTGTTGATATCAAAATCTTGAAATTTTACACTGGGTTGACATTGTGTTGTTGTTGTGTTGAAACTATCTTAAAAAGTTTAGAGTTTATATAATATAGTTTGCATTTTATCACTACCCTCTGCTATACATATAACGTATATGTGCATATTATCTGATGATCATTAGTATATTCACAAATTCGTTCTCTAATATTGAGCATCAAAATATTTCGTTGAGTAATAATATTACAATATACCCATCTGTAGTAACAGTTAATAATACTCCTACGGCCCCAACTTCGGAACCAACCACCATATCCCACGCCGGTAAATTAATTAACTTTTATTTGAGCGCTTAATAAATATATAAGTAATACCATATTACCTTATTTATTCGATTAGAAGTCTATTTTGTAAATTTAAACCATCATGAATGAACTCATCAAACAATTTCATCGCCAAACCAAAGTGGCATATAAAAAAGGCGTATAGTTTCGTTAACAAATGCTTCATTCATCCCACAAAGTTTGTCTCAATTTGATCCAGCGCGGATTTTAAGAAATTATTTGATTTTGTATTAAATGGAGGTGTGTAATGGAATAAGAGTCTCATATTGAGGAGATTGAGCGATATTTAATGTCTATTTTTGAAAAAAATCTAATTGGGACAAACTTTGTGGGGCGAGGGAGTAGCATAGATAATCTTCTTATCTTGGCTTAATCCAAACTTTTTCTCATAATCATAGATGTTTAATTAGTTAATTAAATAGACAGAAAACTTGGTACTACTAATGAACAACCGCCATTAGGCAGCTGCACAGCAAAGCAACATAGTCGAGAAGGAAGGATGACAGCCACTAATTACTTGGAGTAATATTTTTTTATAAAAAGGATTAAATATTTAAAGAGGTTGAGCAAATCCATAACAGAATCTTATAATTTGAAGTACTAAGTTATGTAGGAGTATATGTTTGGTTGCAATTGGTAGGATTCTGCAACTTTTTAAACTTGTCATTCATGCAATATTCACTAATAGAAACACTATTGAATATTATGTTTAATGGTCCTGAATAATTTTCAGCAATTTCAGATATGCTTCGAATTCATGATTCGTAATTTATATTGTATAAATAATTTTCTTATTAATCGCTCCTACGTAGATGTGATTAATAAGTTGTTAACTCTGTTAACTAATCAATGCAATGTATTAAAAATGTCAACATATAATACGGTTGACATTTTAATATATTGTGTTGATATATGTGTTGACATTTTAATGTTATCGTGTTGACATTTTTAATATACTGCGTTGATTAGTTAGCAGAGTTAGCAACTTAAAAAGTTAGCAATATAATACACCCCTCCTATATTCATATATTTTCATGCTAGAGTTGGAGAAAGAGTCGATGAGGCTTAATAGAAGAAAAGTGTGATATAAAAAAAAATTAAATATATGAATAAACAAGAAATTATATTGGTTTTGTAGTATTTAATACTAGTGTAGTATGAAAATGTAGAAAATAGAATGATTATACGTATTTACTCAATTTCGTCAACCATTCATCAAATATCTTATGTTTATGTAGTACGCATATTATTGATGAATAGATGAAGTGAAAGGATAGGAAGGGAATGGTGTTGAGCATACAATTGAATATTAATATGATTTGAATACTATTCATACCACTATGTATCCTACAATATGACAAACACAGATAATATGAGATGGAATATTGCATCATCCAATTCGTTTCTGGTGTGACCATCCATACCTCAGTTTTTTAGGCAAACCTTAGCTTTTATTAAACATGAATCATTCATCACCACACGCTAATAGGAGTATTATTTAATTGACGTCTCAAACATATAATCTATATTTCTAAATGTTCTTTCATTTTCAAGACAGAGTGATATAGTATCTTTTTGTTATTAACCACTTTCATTTATACAAGAAAAATATCATCGATGGACTTTTTATGGCAAAAATTACTTTTAACGAATTCATCGACAAATATTGACAGATTTTGACGAGGAAACTATACGCCAAAATCATTGTTGAATTTTCATGCCTTTGGAAATATTACGAACGAACTTATATGTCGATAACCACTATATTAATTTCACTTATTGTAAAATAAAATACTAATATTACCCCTACATATGCCATTGTCGTGTTAGTATGAAGTGTATATAGTACTCCCATGTCCCACTCAAATAAATACTGTACATCTGATAATATATTTTTAAAATAAAAATATTACTCTTTTAATTCTATTCTGCTTCTACTTTATTTATTTCATATCTAATTTACAAAACAACGTTATGTAAATTCTTACACAATACAAAATGCAAAATTTAAGTAATAGTCCGTTTGTAATTGGATGTAAGAAAAAAATGCATTGTAACTTAAGAAGATGAACAAATAATATTGAATTCTATTATTCTTTTATCGAGTATCGAATTCTATTTATTCTTTCGCAGAAAAAGAGAGAGGTCAGAGCTGGAATGTTATCAAATAATATTCAATCAATTAATTATGTAAAATTTAGTAATAATTTTTTTTAAATGGAAGGGAGTAGAAAAGTGTGGCACCTTAATTGCAGCGGAATTAATATGTAATAAGTCATTCGAATTGGTTAGATGATACAGTACATCTTATTTTGTTACATATACAGTACGTAAATATTTAGACTAAAAAATATCATAAAAAAATTAATTAAAATAAATGTTTGGGCAAACTCTTGTTTTCTACGCGGCAAGCCATATTTTGTACCCCCCATAATTAGCTCAATTGTTTTATTGTTGATTTAATATACGTCTATTTTCAAAGCCATTACATTTATAGAGATATTTTGATTCCCATATGTTTGTCCGCTTATTTTCCTTCAACTTCTAGATCTACATTTAACATTTTAATGGAGCACTACATGACTACATCTACATGTGACAAATGACAATATATGATGACTTGCCCGGTCGAGCAGGATTAGTCGGATTCCACCAAAAGGCGAATTCGGTACATATGTGGTTAAATAAAAAAAATAGAATATTTTCCTACCTTTGTAAGGCCATTATCAACTCTTGAAAGAAACAACAAATTCCCTAAATTTATCAACTTAATTAGCCATATATGCAAGTGTATATTTCCCTTCTAATAAATCCGGATTTGGATCAAACTCCTTGGGAAAACGTAGGTAGTGGACTTTATCTACTTCCTTCGTCCCTGAAAACAGAAACTTTTAAAACGACACGTGTTTTAATATAAAATTAATAAAGTAAGAGAGAGATAGAAATAAAAGTGTTAGCGAAAAAATGAGTTCCACCTCATTAGTAGAAAGAAATTTCCTTCAATAAAATTTTTTTATTTTTAGGCAACGAACTAAAAAGGAAAGAATTTCTACTTTTAGAATACAGAGGGTATTTGAGAATAATACAACACTCATCAATCATTAAAATTTAAACTAAAATTTAATCCACACTTCATTATAGTCTTCCGAACTTATGA
This sequence comes from Salvia splendens, assembly GCF_004379255.2. Classification (NCBI taxonomy): domain Eukaryota; kingdom Viridiplantae; phylum Streptophyta; class Magnoliopsida; order Lamiales; family Lamiaceae; genus Salvia; species Salvia splendens. The sequence goes on from NC_056038.1 coordinate 8,792,582, forward strand.
AGTTAAATTGTTTTATTAATATAACATTCGAGACGCTTCTCTTTTCAATATTTTCTTACTCCTTCCGTTTCATGGTATTGGAGACATTTCTGTTCGACATGCGATTTAAGAAAATTTATGTTAAGTGAGTTAAGTAAATGAAGAATAAGGTAGAAAATAAAAAAGGTAGAGAGATGAAGAGTGAATAAAGTAAGAGAAAAAATGTGTTGATTTTTACTAAAAATGAAAATGACTCTACTATTATGGAACACATGTATATATAATAGGAATACTTCCTCCGTCCTAGCCTCTTAGGGAAGATGACTCTTTTTGGAACGACATGAAATCTTATGTATTTTTATTTTAAAGAGTTTCATTCATTTTTATTTTAAAGAGTTTAATTCATCTTTGTTGAAAAAGGGGAATGAGTCAAACCTTAGTTGTTAGTTGACTAGAGAGAGCTAATACAAGTATACAACTAATATAGTTCGTGTATAGTCGAGCCCAATTAATTGGTAATCGAATCGAACCATAAACCATAGTACACGATTTGAATGGAGTCATGGGGTTTCATATTATCAATTTTGCACATGAATTCGCTCATTGAGAAGTGAGCATCCAAATAACGCACATATTTATTAAGATAATTACAAGTACAATATAATGTTCCAATTTAAATTTGAAAAATCATACGATTATGGAGCCCACAAAAATCATATTTTCACAATATATGAAATATATTGCACTCCACATGGTATAGAAATAGTGTAGCACACCAAAAATTAAGAAGATATTAGCAATGAGTTATGACATGGGAGGAAAAAAACAATCAAAAGCAAGTGCGATAAGTAGTAATATCTCTGATACAAGCTGAAGATAAGATATTAAATTGATTCCAATATCCAGACATTTTTTCCTTGTTAAATTCTTTTAAGTACATTTGTCAGTGGAAAGAATTTCGTGGCATGAAAAATGAGGATTGATTGAGCACTAGCGTTAGTGGTCGTTGTAAATTGTCCGTTTCTATTCCAAAAAATATGACATCAATCAAAGTTGACAAACGTTACATCGCCATCGGAAATAAGATGTCTAACATTTTTTTATTTATGCGATTTTAAGGACCGTTAATCACTACTTAATATAGTAATCACTACTTTTTTCCCTCCATGATGGTATATGGAGTATGTTCAATCATATATCTCAATAAAAAAATTAGATGAGCAATCGAGGTTAAGGAATTTAATTTTAGGAGATGTATTTTGATATGATTTTCAGGATAAATTTGAAAGTTGCTTGTAAACCCAAGATCTTTTCTGTTTTCTCCCATTTGCATATGGTGGAGGTCCAAAAATATATAAATAAAAATAAAGATTTAATTTAGCTTACTAATAATTAAGAACATGTAGAAATATACGTTAATTCACATAAATTACTACTACTATACAAATTGACCATGCAAAGAAAAGGAAAAATATATGAATCTCAAAAATTTATTTTCTCTATTATATTCGAGTATCCAAGCACCGGATACAAATTGTGTATTAATACTAAAAGAAGAAGAAAAGAACAAAAACAATTACTATCATATTTGTAAAAATAAGAACTTTATAATCTAGAACCGTGAATAATTGTGCGACATGCATCACGAAAGTGAGCAGCGCAACAAAAAAAATGATCGAGACGGGTTAATTATTGTTGGCCACTAACATATTTTGTCGGACTTAATTATTACAATTCCATAAGACAAACTAGTGGCCCTTAATTAGTATCATAAGGATTATGAAAGTGAATTTTCTTTAAGTAGAAAATTTTATTCTTTTAATAGGAGTATCATCACTTATACTTAGCCATTATTCTTAAATTCTCAAGTCTAGTAGTAACTTTTAAGTAACATTTAGCACCGTAAAAGGTCATTTTTATCATATAAAGTCATTACCTTTGTAATAAGAATAATTACTCTTTAAAAAAGTACTCTTTGTGATTATAACAACTGGAAACTAAATTACATCTCGAATTTAAGATTGGCTTTTCTAAACTAAAGTCCATATAGTTGAACTTGACTTATTAATTCATGCCTTTAGTATCTGTTATCAATTTATATCGACAGGATTGCCAATTTCGCTTCCATCGCTGCCTCCTCATCATCTTAGATAGCTCTTCCAAAATAAATACTAAAATGATGCACAGGATATTAATAAATTTGAGATGATGAAATTAAGAAGATTTATCATTAATAATGATAAAATTAAACAGTAGAATAAAAAATTGAAAAACTTAAGATTATTTGATTAATGCTTCAACAAGATGGATTTACATAGAAATGAGAGAGAGCAATGATTTTGTCAAAACAAATTTGGGTGCCCTCCACTATATCAAATTCGTGTCTCTTCAGCTCCTAAGCTCCTAGGTTACAGTCAAGCCATCATGGCACACACATACGCATGGGTGCATCGTGTCTCTTCAGCGGGACATGACGCGGGAGTCAAAAGGTCCCCGCTGGACCCCGACTCACAACGCATGTCCAGGTGCGTCGTGTCTAGAACAGCCCAAGGCACGGGACACGTCGAGACACGGTGCACAGCTCGCGGGCAGGCGGCGGCGCACGTGTGCGCGCGTATGGGCTCTGTCACCCGTCTTATTCCACGATAATTATTACACATGATAATTCATCTGATTAAATACTTCATCAAATAAGTTTATCATCCCCGATGTGGGATAATTAACACCTAGTTAATTAATCCCTTAGTCTTTTCACATAGCTCATTTCTAGCTTTATTGAGACCAACTTTTATATATTATTTCTCACTCACCGAGAATCGGTTTTGAGAAAATGAATATACTACGGTCATCTACTCAGAACGTAGATCGACGTTATTGCATTTAATTTTACAAAATTAAATGTCTTGTAACATTTATTATTAGTCAAAATTTATTTGACCGAGCACGATTCCAACATGATTCCCTTAAGATAACACTGATTTGAGTCATTTGACTGCATCCTTATCTGAAAGCAAGAATTGTTTGAATAATTCTTATCTTTCTTTGAGCTTCAACGATGAGATGAGATGAGATCAGTTCGTCTTTGAACCTTTTCATTTTCTAATTTGATACCAAAAAAATTAATCTCTTTCAATTTGAGTGCATAGGAGAATTTTTAACTCTCTCGTTCTCAAGGTATTTCTTGAGACGTAGTTTTTAGAAGTCAAAATAAGGTAAGGATAAGCAGTTTCAGTGGACACTGGATCTCCTGATTTTAATCTTGTACAACTACATGAATTTTGGGATGAAATTATAGCACCAATGAACTTATACTCCCTCCATATGTCCATACATGTTTGATGTCTTGTTTGTAATTTACATCTTTTCGCAATTCCTTTGTCTCGTTTCACTTTTACATCTATATATTCATGTGTCTCATTTGATATTTTAGTCTTTTCACAACTATTTAATTTATTTCACTTTTATAGGAATATGCAGTAAGCATGTCTTATACTCCTATGCATTTACATATTTTATAAAATCTAAATATGTAAGTGGGGAATCAAGGTTTCACTTAACTTTTTCAATTAGGGGCGATTGGCCGCCAAAAGATAATAGTACTATGAAATAAAGAATGGCTTCATATGCAATTGTTTTATATTTACTACTAATGGATAAGCATTTTTTTTTATTTCATACAATTAGTTTGATATAATCTTATCTAGTCTAATGACTATGCATAGTGTCACTATGTCCTTAAATTTCATGAAAATTTTTTAAAAAAATATTTCAATCATTACAGTACTTAACAAGATTTCATATTACATTTAAATAATGTACCATTGAAACAATAAATTTTCTTAAAAGGATTTTATAGTACAATCATTATAATGCTTTTGAATAATGTACCGTTGAAATAAATTTACTTAACAGGATTTTATATACTAAAATGGGATGGTGTACATTAAGTTTAATTATATACAGTATATAATTAGTGTGTGCATACAGAATTGGGTTTAAATATTTTTTTTGTTATTATCATAAAATACTTGCATTAAATATTGTATTTATAAAATAATTGTATCAAAGTAAATAAAAAGAGCATTGAATAAATTAAAGTTTTCACTCCCTCCAAGATTCCGTCACTGGTTTGCATTCATCCCTCAAGTTTTGTTACTTAACACAAACCAGATATTAGTATTACGACAATTTGAAAAGACATGTCGTTTAATTAGTTTCACATTGATCTTGTTCTATTTCAATACTGTTATTTCGATTCAGTAATACTACTAATTTCTGTCGAAAAATCGACATACGAAGCAATTGGATGCTCTGTCTACTCACGTGTGTTACTATTTCAAGAGAGAGAATCATGATTCCTTGGATTGAGGGGGAAATAAAAATAGTAGTCCTATAAAAATAAAGAGATATGTTCTAGTTCTACTATAATCATTGATAATCTATGAAATATGCAGTACACTCATTAAATTATGTTATGGCCATATGATGGTAAGAATAGGGCCTGCATTGTCAATGTGGTACACTTTTTGTTTATCTCATTTTTTACGATAAAATTGCAAAGTTACTCCAACATCTATGTGTTCTAAACTTCTAATTAAATCATAGACGTAACTAATTAAATCATAACTATAAATAAATCAATCCTAATTTAATCATTAACTTTTTTACGTTAATATTTTTAATTCTCGTCTCTTGTAATGCTGCAATAAAATACTCCGTCTGTTATTCTCGATTTTAAGTCAATTGAAAGTTAAAATAATGGCATTTCTTCCAGAAATCTCCTTTTCTTATTCCAAAATTGTGCTGATTGGACCCACTCGTGATTCGTAATGGAAAATTTTGCACCTCTTCTATTTTCCCAAATTGGAATTTATCCCATATTTATTTTGTTTATTTTTTCTTCCTTTGTTGTTTTATTAACTCTTTCCTAATCCGATTGTATTTGCTTGTCTTGTCTGAACACAAATAGAATTTCTACAGAGAGAGAGAGAGAGAGGGGTTAGTGGTTACATGTGAGAGCTTTGAAACAGTAAAAATTAGAAGTGAAAGAGTTATAATTTCCTGATAGCCTTATATTAGAGGTAAATTTAGGCCAGATGTCATTATAGCCAACTGATACAACGATTGACATTCCACCAATCTTTTCGAATATATAATAAGTTGGACACACTATTTAAGTTATTTAAGAATCTTCATTTAGATATACTGGGATGGGAGTATTACTCAGTTACTAGGTTTAGGTATTTTGCGATATAATTCTTGATTGCTTGTTTAAGGAACTACGAAGAATCAGACGGATGGGCTTATAAATGTGGATGAATATTGATGCCACGACAAGTATGAAGGAACCATTGATAAGTCTGTGATAATGAAAACTCACACGACACACGATAAATCATGCAGAATTTTTTTTTAAAAAAAGAGTTAAGGCCAAAATTGGTCCTAAATATATGACCATTTTACGATTTTGATCATAAACTTTATCTTTTGAATTTTTTGGTCTTGTACATTTCAAATCGGATCACATTTGGTCTTGAACTAATAGTTCCGTTAAAAACTAACGGTCAACGGATTTAATCCCTATTTTGACCAAATTAGACTTTTAATTCTGATTTTTTTACTCCCTAATTAATTCCCTAATTATTTTAGTAAATATTCAATTAAAATATCATAAATAAATTAATAGATTAGGGCTCCCACAGTAAATCCACCAGCATTCCGTCCACAAAAATCGTCTGATTCCCCCTGAAATTCCACTGCACCTTCCTCACCTTATATTCAGGACCAAAAAATCCAAAAGATAAAGTATATGACCAACATCGTAAAATGACCATATATTCAGGACCAATTTTGGCCTTTACTCAAAAAAATAAAGGGCTTAAGAGCATCCACATCCGTGCTCTTGCCAACGAGCACGGATGTGGGCCCGGCCCCACTTTTTCTGCCTGCTCTTAGGCAAGAGCACAACATCCACATCCGTGCTCTTCCACAAGGACGAGCACAAGGGTCCCACCATTCCATTATTCAATTTAAATAAAAATATTTCCACAAAATTAAAATGCATTAAAAATACCCGGAATAATATTACAAAATACATTAAAATTAAAAATTACATAATTAAAATCCTAAAAATTAAAAATTACATAATTAAAACCCTAAAAATTAAAAATTACATAATTAAATTCCTAAAAATTAATAATTACATAATTAAATTCATAAAATTTAAAAACACACTACTCGTGGCCGAATTTCGCCCACATGTGTTTGATTAGGTCTTCTTGTAGCTCAACGTGGGTTCGGGTATCGCGCATTGTGTGCCTTGTTTCGATCCTCTCACCCACCGTCGTATGCACACCTCGGCGTGGGAGAGACCTCGCGTTTGAGCTTCCGGCTTCATCCTCGTCGTAAAAGCTAGCCGCCCTCGGTCCTTCGTCGGCTATATCATATTGTGTAAGATAATACATGTGTACATGATGTCAGTGATATTTTTCACGTACCACAGCCGAGACGGGGCCTTCACAATGTTGAATCGGGCTTGAAGGACTCCAAAGGCTCCTTCGACGTCTTTCCGCGCGGACTCTTGACGCTGCCAAAAAGAACCCATCTCGGGTCTTGCGGGTTGCTGAGCGTCTTCACGAAAGTCGACCACCTTGGGTAGATACCATCGGCGAGATAGTAACTCATGTGGTATACATTTCCGATGTTGCTCGTAGTATTCATGTTCTTCGCGCTCCGCTTCCGCAATGAGATGGGTGAAATCCATTTGAGGTTTTGAATGAGAGATGAAGGTGTAGATAAGTTGTATGAAAAATATGAATGAGAGATGAATGAGAGATGATTTGACGTGAAAAATGGATGATGAATGTGTGTATTTATATATGATTTTGGGGAAAAAATTTAAAAAAATTCAAAAAAATACAGAAAAACGGGCAAAAAACCGGCCATTTTTTTGGGATTGTGAATTTTTTTTTCGGTATTATTTTCAATTTTTTTGAAAAATGATTTTCCAACGGATATGTCGTTGGCCAATCAGAACGCGTCACGTCGCCTGCTCGCTGGCACGGACGTGCTCGATGCATCGAGCAGCGCCGTGCCAACAGCAAGAGCGCAGCGGCGGACAGCGGTACCTCGCCGCTGGCACGAACGGACGAGCAATTGCTCACCGCTGTGGATGCTCTAAATACGCATACATTGATAAGTAACAATAGTGGATGCAATGAATACCAATGTGGTTGTATAGAGATGAGATTGAGTTATAGTAGTAGACCAGAAGGATGGCAAACAGAGGATAGCGACACGCAAATCACAATGATTAAGAACAGGTTGCAGTAATTTGCATTTACTTTTTTTCATCCCATAAAAATTGAATACTTGAAGTGTACTTTAACCACTTCAGTCCTGTCTTATAAAAATTGACAATTCTATTTTTAATAATTTTTTTCTCTAATAAAGTCGATCTCATTTTTCATTAATAATATGTTAAGCATTTTTTATCTCTCACTAATTTTATTATTATTTTAAAGATATGTTACTTTATAGGAAGAATAGATTATAATTAAATTATTAATAGTAAAGTAAGAAAGAGATAGAAAAAAAAGTAAGAGAAATGATAAAGTAAGAAAAAAAAAGAGAGAATAAAGTAAGATTTATGAAAAAGTAAGATTCATAAAAGAGAGAATAAAATAAGAGAGAAAATAAAGTAAGAGAGATGAAAAAGTAGGAGAGTGGAGTGAGTTGATTATTGTCAAAAAAGAAAACGTCTTACTTGGGTTGGGATGTGCTAAAAAGAAAAATATCTCACTTAGCTGGGACGGGGAGTACTAGTAAGTTGTTGTTATGATTAATTTATGTGATGTGTGATAACTGATGGAACAATTCCTGTGACCGCGGGAGGCTCATAAATTTTGTACGCCGGTAGTTTCCATTAAATTTCGATTAATTAATATTTTCTGAATCAATTCACCATTTGTATTCCAACGACTGAGTGGGTGTTCCGCATAACTGATTTTATTAAAAACTACTCCCTCTGCCACTATCCTATTGAATAAGACTCATTTTTCTTTTTGATTTATTCTAATTAAAATAATTTATTATCAGAAAAAACCTTTATTTCTATTTTATTTTCTTGTGATTCACTTTCCTTTGTGATTTATCATAATCAAGATGACTTATTATCAAAATTAGAAACACTCTTATCTCTACTTTATTCTCCTCACTTACTTTACTCTCTCCACTTAACATACAAAATAAACTGCATAAATCTTGTACTGTCTAAGGAATTGGACATCTTCCTTGGGACGGAGGGAGTACAAGTTATGTAAAAAAATTATAATAAAGTAAATTTTGAAATAGCAAATTAAGTAAGTTTTCATAAAAATAAGCTTCAATCCAAAACTAATTTACTCCACCTTAATTTTTTTTGTTAATCTTATATAATTAAGTAACACTAGTAATTTGTTATTTTCAATACATACAATTTTAATATCATCCCACATCCATTATTTCTCCCTAACTTCATATTTTCCCTCTCTAATTTATAAATTTTCTTCTTACTTCAATTAACGCTTTCTAGATATTGCATCTCATAAGCTCTTTAAAAATAAGCTTAGTCAAACCTTCTTGAATTTATATACATGGATCTAGAAAATAAATTGTATAGTAGTACTAAACTAATCACAAAATTTAAAAGAAGTATCACTTCAGAAAAAATTAATACAAATTCTCGCGCAAGCCTCATTTTGTGTTTTGTAAAATTACTTCCAAAGTTTGTGCCAAATGGAGTACTAAATTCACCTAAAATTAAGTTTTATGGAGTAAGATCAATATCCGTGAAGAAATGAAGAAATGATGACTCCCGGTTATAGTTATAAAAAAAATACTCCGTCCATCCAGCAATAGTAGTCCCATTTCTAAAGGGCACGGGTTTTAAGAAAGTCGTAAAGTGTGTAATAAATAGTGTGTGATAGTGGAATTTGTGACCCACCTCAATTATGTTAAAAGTTTTGCTTCCATGCTGGACGTTTAATTGCATAGTGAATAAGCTGCAATTTTTTTTATTCATTGCTAGACATTTCAATGTCATTAATAAGAATGACATTTTTAATTTCCTGTTTTCAACATATTCATGGACATAAATTAAAAACTGAATTTAAACAGAACACTCAACTTAAACAGAATGCATTCAATTACTAATTCATCAAATTAAGTTCAAATCTGCTCAAAATACAAAGGAGAATTGAAAATTTCAAATTTCCATCTACAAAGAGGGACATTTGAACTCCAAAAAGTACAACACCAAATCTGCTATAAATACATCACCTACATTTATTTAAGACATCTCCTACCAACCTCAAATCTGAAAATCTCCCAAAAAAACTCCCAACACTTGTGTAAATTTAAATCCCTCAGAAAAATTTCATCCTAGGGATGGATAATGGGCAGAGGTAAACCCTACACTTGAGCAGCAGCATCAAGAACAATGTGGTGCAGTTTCTACTCAAGCACAACCATGATGGAGTGCTCGCAAGAGGGGCTGTAATGGAGGCAGCAGACACATTTAGCATCAGTAGGAAGACAGTATACAGGCTATGGAAGGCAGCCAAGGAGCAGATGCAAAGGGGGGGAACCTGCGATCATGGAAGGAAAGATTAGAGGCTACCATCATGTTGACAGATTAGATCTTGATGAAGAAAAGGTTAGAAACTTATCTACTCTTGAATGATCTTCCCTGAGAAAAAATGGCAGTAAAATTGAATGTGAGCAAGAGCACATTAGGTCAGTGGGTGAAGCAAGGTAACGGTCACATACAAATGCAATCAAACCTGCCCTCACCAATATGAATAAGGTAGCAAGAGCTAGATGGAGTCTTAGTCAACTTCAGCCACAGATTACTCAAGGTAGAGTTCAATATCAAAACATGCACAATGTAGTGCATATAGATGAAAAATGGTTCTATATGACCAAGGTATCAGACAGGTACTACCTCTTGCCAGATGAGGATGAGCCATATAGGTCATGCAAATGCAAGAGATACATCATCAAAGTGATGTTTATGTGTGCTGTCAGTAGACCACAGTTTGGAATGGATGGGCAGGCAACTTATGATGGTAAGGTGGGAATATTTCCCTTTACTGAAGTACTGCCAGCACAGAGGAAGTCAAAGAACAGGGCTAGAGGGACCATGGAAACCAAAGCAATCAATTCAGTCACAAAGGCAGTGATGAGGGACTGCCTTATCAACAAGATATGCAACTTTTTTCATTCTATCAGATCTTAATAACTCAATAAAGATCATCATGTAGCTATGTTATTCTTCTTTATGCCAGATTATACCTGCAATTAAGGCCAAGTGGCCTGTTTGGGCAAGTAAAGACATTTACATTCAGCAAGATAATGCAACCCCACACATAACTGCCATGGATGCAGATTTTCAGGTTGTTGCCAATTCAGATGGATTTAAAATCAAACTGATTTGTCAACCACCTAATTCCCCTGACTCTAACATCTTAGACCTGGGCTTTTTTTTAGAGCAATTCAGTCACTGCAGCATGAGAAACCATGCAAGACTGTGGATGAACTTGTGGGGAATGTGTGTAGCTCATTTGCAGAGCTATCACCACAAACTCTCAACATAGTTTTCCTAAGCTTGCAGTGCCTCACTGAAATCCTACAGTGCAGAGGTGGAAATGGCTACGAAGTTCCACACATCAACAAGGATATACTACAAAAAACTGTGGGACTCCCCAATGTGTTGGAAGTGGAGGAGAATGTTGTGAGAGATGTGCTGCACTACTTACAAATGCCAGAGAACAATGGTGGGTCAATGTATGATATTGGCCCTCTGTCAAATGCATTTGGTTTCTAGGTCAGCCAAAGTGATGTTTATGGAATAGGGTGGTCTGATCTTTTTGGTGTGTTGGTCAGGCCATAGTGTTTATGGAATAGGGTAGTCTGATTTTTTTGGTGTGTTGGTCAGCCCCTATTATTTTTTGGGTTAGGGTCTGATGTTTTTATTTTTTTAGTGTATAGACATAGTGCAAACCTAATGTAATGCACATATTCAGGATAATGATATAAGACCTTCAGAAAAATTTCATCATAGGGCATGGACACAAGCCTCCAAACCAGATAAAGGGGTGGCTTTTACACATAATATATGCAGCACAAACAAACCCCCTCAACACAACAACAACCAACAACAAATTCCACCATGTATATCAGCAATACACCATCACAAAAGCACCTAAGAAAAATTTCAGCATAGGACAGTGTCAAAAGCCTCCAAACCAGATCAAGGGGTGGCTTTTCACATATAATAAGCACCACAAACATACCCCATCAACACAGCAGCAACCAACAACAAATTCCAGCAAGGATATCAACAATTCACCATCATGAAAGCACCTCAGAAAAATTTCATCATAGGGCATTGTGAAAAGCCTCCAAACTAGATCAAGGGGTGGCTATTTCACATAAGATAAGCACCACAAACATACCCCATCAGCACAGCAGCAACCAACCACAAATTCCAGCAAGAATATCAACAATTCACCATCATGAAAGCACCTCAGCAAAATTTCATCATAGGGCAGTGTGAAAAGCCTCCAAACCAGATCAAGGGGCGACCATTTCACATAAAATAAGCACCACAAACATACCCATCAGCACAGCAGCAACCAACAACAAATTCCAGCATGTCCATCAACAATTCACCATATAGCAGTAGATTAATCGGCCAAACATCACAAATTTCATCATGTAGTAGTAGATTAAACCTCCTAACTCAAATTGGGGGTGGCTTAATCAAAACACAATCACCACAGTATATTAGAATGCACAAATTCCATTAACATAATCGGTAAAACATCACAAATTTCATCATATAGGGCAAGATTAAACCTCCTAACCCAAAATGGGGGTGGCTAAATCAACATAACAAAATAACCTTATGGAAACCCCTAAATACAGACCAAGCCAGAATCTCCAAACCCTAGATAGGGGGTGATTCTTACACAACTCACAATATTAGATGAGATCTTTCATGCCGGGCAAGAGAATCGGGAGGATCTCCTTGAACCACTCATCTTCCTCAACAGGACGCCTCCGCCTCTTCACTCGTGGAGTTTCACGGACCACAGTGGAGTCAGGACTTTCATAACCCGACGTATCAGGGACAATAAGCTCAGATTCGAGCATGGTCTCCGGCGTGTCAGGAATCATGGTGGAACCAGTCACCATCGACGGCATAGCTTCCAGATCTGGCGTTTCGAGGAACATAGAGGGCTGAGAATCGGTCCAGGAAGGGACTTCGACCATCGGAGTTTCACGAACTACGGTGGACATCGAATCACCCGCCTCCCACGAGTATGTGGGGATAGGAGAAAGGTGGGTTGCAATAGGAGTCAAGATTGACCCCTCCGACGTGTCGAAGGTCCACTCCGGCATCGGATTCGAACGAGGCCAACGTGGAAGTTGAATACGATTTCCGGCCGAATCTAACCCATAGATGGGGGGATAGGGTTTCAGAGGGTACATTATCCATATACGGTCGAGTGGGGAAGAGGAAGAGGCGGCGATTGGGAGGAGGAAGAGGAGGCGGCGTGAATTAGGGTTTCTACGAAGGAAGAGGATGGCGAGAGAGTGAGACCGAGAGTGAGAGAGAATGAGGGTGAGAGAGTGAGACCGAGAGAGTGAGAGAGTGAAATTAAAGTGGGGTGGGGGTGTTTTTTAATGGCGATTGAGTAAATAAGTGAGAAGGGGGAGGGTAATTAAATTGTTCAAATATGGTAAGTAGAACCGGGACTCCTATTCTCGGACGTCCCAAAATGGAAAAACGGGACTGCTATTGCTGGACGGAGGGAATACTATGAAAAAAGAAAATGAGATGAAATATTTTGTGTGGAACAGAATGGAGCCAAACATGTACTGAATTCAATAAAACTATACGCTAGCCGCATTATATTGTTATGTATATTTATAATGGTGAGTGTTGTCTTGTAGGCTTTGTCTCCCTCCCTCCAGCATCCAGACTTGAATATCGTATGAATGACCTCTCAACTCTGTGTCATCAAATATGTTAGGATCACCACAACCTCAACTCAAAAGTGTGCTTGTGCCTGTGTTGTATTATCTGTCGAGGAATGGACAGCTCGACCACCCCCATTTCATGGAGGTTCCCCTCTCCTCTCCCCGCGGCCTTTTCCTCAAAGGTACCTCTACCTCTACCTCTACCTCTACTTGTACCCTCTTTCATTATCAATCGTCATACAAACTCTGTATTTTACTTCCAGATGTGATCAACCGCTTGAATGCACTTCGCGGCAATGGAATGGCCTTCATGTATTCCTGGTCTTCCAAAAGGTGACTACCATTATTCCTATTTACTCTTTTCTTCTTATTTTACATTTTATACATATGAATTACTTAATTAGGAGCTACAAAAATGGCTTTGTATGGCACGATTTGTCGGAGGATGATCTCATCATTCCGGCGCACGGCCACGACTACATTCTCAAAGGTTCCGCATTTCTCAACCCAACATCCGCTCAAGATTACAGTCGCCGCCGCAACCAATCCTGTAGCTCCATCGACTTCGACTCCAAATCAGCCGACGTCTCAACACAGACAGAGGACAACCGCCGTGGCTCTCAGCCGGACAGGCTCAGCGACTCCAAGGAGCTCGAGATCGAGATCTCCCCACCGCCGTCCGATTCGAGGCCCGAGACGCTGGGCACATTGTTGAAAGCCGATGGACAGGTTAGGCTGCGGCCCGAGACGGCGAGCCATCGGCATCATCACTTCCAGCGGTGCCGATCGTCAATGGTGCTGATGCAGTTGATCTCGTGCGGTTCGATGCCGTTCAGGGACTGTGGGACAGGGAGCGACCAGGGGATGGTCGGCCGGCCGCGCAAGTTGATGGCGCCACGTGGCACGGGAGGCAAACTGGGTCTGGAAGAGAAGGAGTATTTCAGCGGCAGCATAGTGGAGACAAACAAACGGGAATTTCCTGCTCTCAAACGATCTTCTTCTTACAATGCAGACCGGTGGCGGTGAGTGACTTCCTTGGTTTTGGTCGCTGCAACATTTCCAAGTAAATGAAAATTAAATAAAATAGTTCCAGGATATAATCTAGAATTGATATTGAATCTCATGAACCAAACACATTACATATTTAATCTCGAGATACAATCTTACAAACCGAACACTCCCTAGAATATGTTAATTGCTAATGATAATCCTACGTCGTGTCGTTTGGTTTCTTACTTGCTATGTACCTGAGCTGTGTGCTGTAATATCACGAGATGCTTTTTGCTGTTTTTGATTCTCACATTTTAATTTCTACCCCAGTTTTGTCTATTTCAGTTTCATGTTTATATTTGCATTATTTTGCTATAAGGGAATTAAAGATTTAAGAGTTTTAATTGTCGTTTACTCCATTTTATATAATTATACAATCACTGTAAAACTTTCTTTGAGTAAAAGTCATAGGAGTATACTGTTAAGTGCTAAGGGTAAAAAGGCTTGAAAACTAATCTACATATGAACACGCTTTCTTTTGATATGATATGTCAGCTAAACTTAAATTAATGATTATATAATGGTATTGATATTACTCACCGCTGTAAATTACTCTCTTTGTCTGTTATTAGAAGTCTCATCACGAATTTTAAGAAATATTAATAATAGTAGATGAAAAAAATTAGTGTAATATGAGTCTCACTTGTTTGAGAGTAATGGATAGATATTCACATTTTTTCAGTTTGTTCTATATAAAATATCTCATTTATGAATTTGCCATTTATCTCTTATTATATACTCCACCATCCTAACTTAGTTAGTCATTTCTCTTTCTAACAAAAAAATAAAACATCTAATCACTTTTACTTTATTACTCTCTTTTTATTTTTGTATTTTAACTCACAGCAAACTGCCAAACTCCATCTAAAATCTCTTTTCATTTATTGAGAGCAATAATTTATGTAGAGAATCTTGTGTGATAGTTGGCTTGAACTGTCCGATTGAAAGTAAATTTCTAAAATTTGAAAATTGTGTACAATTGAGTTGATCTGCTACGTTGCAGGTCCCTAAATTTGGAAGTTGCAGAGAAATAGATGGAAAAGCTGAAAACGAAATGCTTACCTATTAAAACAAAGGCACACTCATCAACCAAAAGAGAAGGCAGTGTTAGTACTACTGATGGTTAGGCCATCCACAACGCTGTTCCTATACCGTTCCTAAACCGTTCCTTAAACTACTATTTGCGGGCCCCACTGTACTTTTTTACTTCATTCCTTAACTAAGGAACGGAACCTGCAGCCCTCCGTTCCTTAACCGTTCATTAACCGTTCCTTAAATTACTATTCATTCAATTTCATTTTTTATTTTTATTTCCAACTCAATTCAATTAAAACAAACACACTTTAATAAAATTAAAATAACATTACAACTTAAAATTAAAAAAAATAGAAAAAGACATAATTAAAATCCTAAAAAAATAAAAATTGACATAATTTAAAATACAATTTTATAGAGACAACCAAGAATAAGTTTGTCCCACATCGAAAGTGGAACATAAAACATTCAAGGATGTCTCTATAAAATAGAGACAACCAAGAATGAGTTTGTCCCACATCGAAAGTGGAACATAAAACATTCAAGGTTGTCTCTATAAAATAGAGATAACCAAGAATAAGTTTGTCCCACATTGAAAGTGGAACATGAAACATTCAAGGATGTCTCTATAAAAGAGAGACAACCAAGAAAGAGTTTTTCCCACATCGAAAGTGGAACATAAAACATTCAAGGATGTCTCTATAAAATAGAGATAATCAAGAATGAGTTTGTCCCACATCGAAAGTGGAACATAAAACATTCAAGGATGTCTCTATTTTATAGAGACAACCAAGAATGAGTTTGTCCCACATCGAAAGTGGAACATAAAACATTCAAGGTTGTCTCTATAAAATAGAGATAACCAAGAATGAGTTTGTCCCACATCGAAAGTGGAACATGAAACATTCAGGGATGTCTCTATAAAAGAGAGACAACCAAGAATGAGTTTTTCTCACATCGAAAGTGGAACATAAAACATTCATGGATGTCTCTATAAAATAGAGATAATCAAGAATGAGTTTGTCCCACATCGAAAGTGGAACATAAAATATTCAAGGATGTCTCTATAAAATAGAGACAACCAAGATGAGTTTGTCCCACATCGAAAGTGGAACAAAAAACATTCAAGGATGTCTCTATAAAAGAGAGACAACCAAGAATGGGTTTCATAAATTCGCAAGCCCATCAAATATATATGGGCTAATACGAATTTCTAGTATTCATTCATTTGTAAAAATTGTTTTTAAATATAAAAAACAATTTTTATAAATAAAAATATATTTTTTTATTAAATTTGATTTTTAAAAAAAAATCGAATTATTGCGTCACCGTGACGACGCCCACTCGCGGGGCAGCGAGTGGGCGTCACGCGTCGAATGGGAGGCCGCCACATCGCCTCGGCGCGTGACGGAACGTGTCGTGCCGCGTCTCGCGGGAACGGCACCCGGCACGGCACCGGCACGGAATGGCAACGACACGGGCGGCTGCAACGCGTGCCGCCCCGGTTCCGTTCCTCCGGAACGAAATAAGGCACCGCAACGGCACGCGTTGCGGATGCTCTTATGCCTAACAATAAGGTAGGTAGTAAAATTTGGCAAATTTTTTATTGCGGTAATTAATTTGTCATTTTCCATATTCACCACCAGATTCTATTTTTGTATTTTACGCGCTACGTTAAGAGCACCCGCAACGCGGGCCGCCGGCGTTCCGCGGGCCGTTCCGCCGGAACGACTTCGCAGCGGAACGCGTTGCGGTGCATGGTGTCGTCGAGGAGCCGTTCCCAAGCCGTGCCGGGTGCCGACGGCACGACCCGCGGCACGGTCCTGCCGCCACGCGCTTCGGCGACGTGGCTCCCCCCGCGTCGTGCTTGTCGCCCACTCGCCGGCCCGCGAGTGGGCGACGTCACGTGCTGACGTAATAATTATTTTTTTAAAAAATCAATTTTATAAAAAAAAATTATATTTAACGGTATTATTACCGTTTTTTTATACCGTTTTTTTATTTTTTTATTTTTATTTTTATTTTCTTATTCTATAAATACTCCTAATTCATCATCATTTCACACACAACTAAACATCTATTCTTCCTAAATCAACTTCATTTCCTCTCCAATTTTCATATTCAATCTCTTCACAAAATGTCCGGCGACTGCAATTACGGCGGTGGCGGCTCCGGTGGGTGGGATCTCAACGCGTTCGGCGATTGGGAGACCATATACAACACACTTGGTGGTTCCGGTTCGTCGACGCCGGGCACCTAGGGGTCAGCGACCCCGGGTGGGTACCAACCACCCACTTTCGATGTGGATGCATACGCTCGACCCTCCGCCTCGCGGCCTTCTCAGGGATTGTCCCAGATTCGGGAGGATATCCCCGTTGAACCCACCTAGGAAGGAGGCCGAGGCGGTGGAAGCTTCAGGGCTGCGTCTGAGGCGGCCAAGGAGGATGAGAAGGAGGAGGAACAGGAGGAGGAACCGGAGGATCTGGGCCGGCATCCGTACAGCAACGAAGAAACAAAGGCGGTGTACAACGCCTGGCTCACCGTCTCGTACGATCCCATCGTCGGGAATCAACAAGCCGCAAAGTGCTTCTAGGAAAAGGTCCGTGATGTCTACCACCAGACTAAGCCGAAAGGGGCCCGGAAGCGCAAATCTACAATGCTCCGTGCTCACTTTGGCCGAGTTGACTTACAGGTCAAAAAATTCTGCGGCATCTACTCGGCCGAAGCGGAGCTTCGGGCGCTGACATTCTGAGGGCGGCTTTGCGCGCCTTCCACCAGGACACCGGTCTATAGTTCAAATTTGTTGATATTTGGCAGCTCGTCAAGGACGAGGAAAGGTGGGCCGGCGGTGTCCGCTCCAGCTTGGGCTCAACCTCAAAGCGCACGAAGCACACGGCGAGCGGCAACTACTCGTCTGGTGACACCGGGAAGGGCAGCGAGGGTGAACCGCAGGTGTTTGCGGGTACGGCCAGCGAATACGGGGGATCCAGCCGTGGGCGCCGTCGGCCGCAAGGGACGAAGGCGGCGAAGGCGGCTAGAGCGAGGAAGGGCCGAGGCGAATCAAGCCAGCCGGCCTCGGGATCGGGCTCGCTGGGAGGCTCGGACACACTTATGGTGGCGTACATGACCGCCACAATGGCGGACACTTCCCGCTTCTCGTACGCCCAATTCGCGGCCTGGTGAACGGAATTGTGCATATGGCAGCACAACTTGGCCTTCCGACTCCCCCTCAACCTCGACCGCCTCCGGAGGATGATTAGCCGGCGGAGTAGTTTTTTTATTTTCCCACGTTTAATTGTGTATTTTTTATTGTGTGTTTTTTATTTATTTAGGATTTTAATTGTGTGTTTTTTATTTTTTTTAAGTTTAAGTTGTAATTTTTTTTAATGTTGTGTGTTTTTTAATAAAGTGTGTTTGTTTTAATTGAATTGGGTTGGAAATAAAAATAAGAAATGAAATTGAATGAATAGTAATTTAAGGAACGGTTAAGGAACGGCTAAGGAACGGGGGGTTGCAGGTTCCGTTCCTTAGTTAAGGAATGGAGTAAAAAAATACAGTGGGGCCCGCAAATAGTAGTTTAAGGAACGGTTCAGGAACGGTATAGGAACAGCGTTGTGGATGGCCTAACAAATTTAATGTAATTATAACATGGCCCCAACATATAGTGAAAGCCATATGATAAATCTAGAGAGAGAAAGAGTGGTGTGAAGAGAATGTTTGTTTGATATTTTCCAGGTTTATGATTGTATGTCTAGCACGGTAACAGTTACTACGTGACAGGCGTTAGTTAGACTTAGGGCATCCACCACGCTGTTTCCCCACCGTTCCTTAATCGTTCCTTAAACTACTATTTGCGGGTCACACTGTACTTTTTAACTTCATTCCTTAACTAAGGAACGGAACCTGCAACCCTCCGTTCATTATCCGTTTCTTAACCGTTCCTTAAATTACTATTCATTCAATTTCATTTTTTATTTTTATTTCCAACTCAATTCAATTAAAACAAACACACTTCATTAAAAAAAACACAACATAAAAAAAATTACAACTTAAAATTCTAAAAAATAAAAAACACACAATTAAAATCCTAAAAAATTAAACGTTGCATAATTTAAAATACAAATTTAAAGAAAATAAAAAAACTACTCCGACGGCGCATCATCCCCCGAAGGCGGTCGAGGTGGAGGGGGAGTCGGAAGGCCAAGTTGTGCTGCCATATGCACAATTCCGTTCCACCAGGCCGCGTATTGGGAGGGCGAGAAGCGGGAAGTGTCCGCCATTGTGGCGGTAATGTACACCGCCATAAGGGTGTTCGAGCCTCCCCCGAGCCCGCCTGGCTTGATTCGCCTCGGCTCTTCCTCGCTATAGCCGCCTTCGCCGCCTTCGTCCCTTGCGGCCGACGGCGCCCACGGCTGGATCCTCCGTCATCGCCGGCCGTACCTGCAAACTCCGAAGGTGCACCCTCTTGTCCGCCGCTGCCCTCACCGGTGTCACCAGACGAGTATTGCTCACTCACCGTGTGCTTCATGCGCTTCGAGGTTGAGCCCGAGCTGGAGCGGACACCGCCGGCCCACAGTTCCTCGTCCTTGACAGCCTGCCAAACATCAACTAATCTGAATTGTTTGCCGGTGTCCTGGTTGTAGACGCGCAAAGCCGCCCTCAGAATGTCGGCTCCCGAAGCTCCGCTTTGGTAGTGCGCCGCTTCGGTCGAGTAGATGCCGCAGAATTTTTGACCTGTTTGTCGACTCGGCCAAAGTGAGAGCGGAGCATTGTATATGTGCGCTTCCGGGAGCCTTTCGGCTTAATCTGGTGGTAGACCTCGGTGACCTTTTCCAGAAGCGCTTGTGGGCTTGTTGATTCCCGACGATGGGATCATACGAGACGGTGATCCAGGCGTTGTACACCGCCATCGTCTCATTGCTGATGTACAGATGCCGGCCTAGATCCTCCTCTTCTTCCTCCTCCTCGCCCGCCTCCTACTCCGCCCTGGAGCTTCCACCGCCTCGGCCTCCTCCCCCTCCTCCTCCTCGCTCGCCTCGGCCTCCTCCCAGACTGGGTTCAACGGGGAAATCCTCCCGAATCTGGGATAATCCCTGCGAATACCGCGGGGCGGAGGGTCGAGCGTATGCATCCACATCGAAAGTGGGTGGGTGGTACCCACCCGGCGTTGCCGAACCCGCCGTGCCCGGCGTCGACGTACTGGAACCACCAAGTATTTTGTACATGGTCCCCCAATCGGTAAACGTGTTGATATCCTACCCGCCGGAGCCGCCACCGCCGGAGTTGCCGTCGCCTTTCATTTTTTGATGAGATGTTAGATGAAAATTGGAGAGGAAATGAAGGTGATTTAGAGCATGAATAACGCTTGGGGCCGGGCCGCATCTCGCGAGTCCCTGCCCGTCCCGCGTGTTGGAGGAAGAGGCGGCACGGCCTAGGCCGGTCCCCGTGCCGCGATCGCGGCCTGGTGCCCGTCCCGCGGCCCGGCCTGGGACGGCGTTATTCGGGAGCCGGGCCGCAACCGAATTTTTTTTTTAAATTCGAATTTTTTTTTATAAATACTACTCCATTTTCATACACATTCAACTTCACATTCAACTTCAAACCTCTTCTTATAATTCCAAAAAATGCCTCCTCGTCAAAGAATATTCGAAGATCAATTGACCCGGGTGTTAGGCGAGGCGCTGCCGGCAATCCAAGAAGAAATGAACAACGAAGTTGAACGCTTCCAAGCTTGGAACTAAGAACAAACCCGGGTACCACGTTCTCGGATGTATATTCACCGGGACAGTGAAGCAACTGCGTTGCGGCTTTTCACGGATTATTTCTCAAGAGATCCGCGATGGAGTGATCAGATGTTCCGTCGCCGGTTCCGGATGCGGAGGCCATTGTTCCTACGCATTGTCAACGCAGTTGTATCTCGTGACATGTATTTCAGCCAAACTACCGATGCTGTGGGCCGGCAAAGTATATCGACGTTGCAGAAATGCACGTCTGCCATTCGTCAACTCGCTTACGAAACTACATCAGATATGTTCGATGAGTATCTCCATGTAAGCGAGCCTACTGGACGGGAGTGTCTCGCGAGATTCTGTCGGCAGTCATCGAAGAATTCAAGGATACGTACTTGAGAAAGCCAACGACCGACGACGTTAGGAAGTTGGTCGACATGCACGAGCAGGTCCACGGCTTCCCGGGGATGCTTGGAAGCATCGACTGTATGCACTGGCAGTGGAAGAATTGTCCAACGGCTTGGAGAGGACAATACACTAGCGGGCACAAGGGCACACATCCGACGATTATCTTGGAGGTCGTTGCCGACCAACGATTGTGGATCTGGCATGCCTACTTTGGTGTCGCGGGGTCCAACAACGACCTCAATGTGTTGAACGAGTCTCCATTGTTCAACGACTTGTGTGCCGGGCGAGCACCGAACATAGAGTTCACGGCCAACCAACGTCGGTATAGTATGGGGTACTATCTGGCAG
The DNA here is from genome assembly GCF_004379255.2 of Salvia splendens. Taxonomy (NCBI): domain Eukaryota; kingdom Viridiplantae; phylum Streptophyta; class Magnoliopsida; order Lamiales; family Lamiaceae; genus Salvia; species Salvia splendens. The sequence goes on from NC_056038.1 coordinate 8,814,157, forward strand.
ACGGGATCTACCCTCGATGGCTCGTGTTCGTGAAGACTATCACAGCTCCGACAACCGATCAGAGGGAAATGTTTGACCGAAGGCAAGAGGTGGCTCGAAAAGATGTCGAGCGTGCATTCGGAGTCCTCCAAGCCCAGTGGGCTATCGTGAAAGGAGCGACCCGTGGTTGCCAGCGGTCACACATCGCCGACATCATGTGTGCATGTATCATAATGCATAACTTGATCGTTGAGGACGAGCAAGATAACGTCACATCGTGGAGCGATGATCCGCTCGCCAGCACCGAGAGTGACTACGTTGTCACCGAGCCGCCCGTGCGGGGCGTTCCTCCCGACATCCGCAATGTCATGGCCCGTTCAGCTGCGATACGCCAAGAGGAACAACACACTCGCCTCCAAGCCGATCTAATCGAAGAAATTTTGACTCGCACCAACGTTTTCCAGCATGACGTTATGTTTTTATGTATTTTATTTTCAGTTTTAAAATTTATATGTTGTAATTTTGCAGTATTCGGCGAAATTAAATTTTTCGTGTTATAAATTTCCCGCGTTTTTTATTTTATGTTTAAAATAGGTTGGAGTTGTGAATAGTGTCATTTATTAGTTGCGGCCTGCAGGGTTAGAGGCTTCTCAGGCCGGGCCGCAACTGTAGAGGAATGATGACGTGGAGGGGACTTGGGGCAGGAACTTGGGATGGGGTTATTTATGCTCTTAGGAAGAATAGATGTGTAGTTGTGTGTGAAATGAGGATGAATTAGGAGTATTTATAGAGTAAAAAAATAAAAATAATATTAAAAAAAAAAAGAAAAAATGGTAAAAATTAAACGGTCATATTACCGTTAAAATTTTTTTTTTATAAAATCGAATTTAAAAAAAAAGGATTTATTGCGTCAGCACGTGACGACGCCCAGTCGCGGGCCGGCGAGTGGGCGTCACGCACGACATAGGGGTGAGCCACGTCGCCGAAGCGCGTGGCGGCACAGGCCGTGCCGCGTCTCGCGACGACGGCACCCGCGACAGCATGGGCACGACACGGCGACGGAACGCACCCCGCAACGCTTCGAGCGCCGGTTTCGTTCCGCCGGCACGAAACGCGAAACGTCGGCAGCCCGCGTTGCATGTGCTCTTAAAGCATTCACAATGGCTGGGCCGATCTGTAGGCCTTGAGATCGGCTCTTATCGGTCAACCATTGCGGAAGAAGGGCTTAAGAACAGTCATTGGCTTCTCTTTCCCTTTTGGCCGTATATCGGCAGGGACGGAACCAGAAAGCTTATGTAGTCGGGGCTAAATTTTTTAAAAAATATAATAGCATTGTATATATAAAATAATATTTATTAAAACTATTTCCTCAGTCAACTAATGTCCATATTTGTCATTTTAGTCCTTCCACAAAATAATATCCATATTTACGTTTTCCATTTTGGTAATAGATTCACCTTTTACAAACTCATTGCACTCATATTCTATCATAAAACTAAAATATAAAGTGAGACTCGTATTCTATTAATTTTTTCAATCTAACTTCTTTCACATTCCTTAAAACCAGCATCGAGTCAATGTGGGATTTTAATTGATGGACGGGGGAGTATATATATGTATATGATCATTTTTTAATGGAATTAAAATTCAAATCACACTAAAAAAATATTGGAATTAAGTTTCAAAAAATTACTAATATTTTCAATAAAATTCAAAAACATGTTATCATAATATAAAAAAAATACTACAAATGATGCTACATATAAAAAATCAATACCCTCCTTTTTTTAATACACGTATAGAAGTTCACTGAATAAGAATTTTTGTAAAACATTAAATATAACTATTTATTTTAACTCTTTTTAATATATAATGATATACTACTAGGAGTGGAGTAGTATTTAAATCCAATTTAACATTTACTGCAACAATATCTCGCACACAATTCTAAATCTCAATTTAAAAGAATAATTAATGCTCAAGTCCCACTGCTTATAAGTCTTCTTCTCCAAAACTCTCTCTCTCTACTTCTCAATCTCACATACCAGCGAGAAAACATCTAGGCGGACAACGGCCATAAGTGAGGGGTTACTGGGTCCGGCTCCGGCCAAGCCCCCACTGGAGCGGTGTCTTGGCCTGAGCTAGGTCCGTCCCTGTATATCGGCCTTGGCCTATGAGTGATGGCCGATGATATGCCTTCCTTTGTGGAAGAAGGGCCGACCGGCCATTACACATATCTTTTTTATTTTTTATTCCATAATTTCTATAATATAAATACTTCATAATATTTTTATTTAAATTTGCATCTCGTTGTATAATTTTTTCAATATTGTAATACAGTGAAGATTTGTGTATTAATATTTTTGCATATAAGTTTATTTAATTTGGTAACATATTAAATATAAAAGTGCAAAAAAAAATTAAAATAGAATAGTGATGATGTGAGATAAAATGGAAGTGGGATAGGCTATTTGAAAGGATCCTTCTATTGCAGGGAGATATGCTCTTAGGTAAAATGTTGACGTGGAATGGAAGGGCACTCCATTGTGAATGTTGTTAACAATAGTTGCATGTTGTTTAATTGTAGTATTGATTTGTTAATTTGTACTCAGTCACAATTTAATTCTATTTCGTATTGAACGTAATTAATTTGAAATAAGTTGCCAATATTTATCAAGCGTAATTTTACAATTTAAATGGTGGACTATCATCATAAAATAAATAGTACTACTACTAATTTATCCTGGTACTATCACTAAATTCCAGAGGGCCCTTCCATTGTGAATGTTTTTAACAATAGTTGCACATTGTTTAATTGTTGTATTGATTTGTTAATTGTACTCGTCACAGTTTAAGTCTATTTTCGGATTGAACGTGATTAATTTGAAATACGTCGCCAGTATCTATCAAGTGTAAGTTTTCAGTTGAAATGGTGGACTATCACAAAATAAAGGGATATTGACACCTAATATCATATAACTTTCAAAAAGTTGGGTTTTTCTCACGAACTTTAAAATTGACAAATAATATCACGAACTCTACCCCGAGTTTGTTATTTCTCACCAATGAAAAAATTTCGGCTATATTAATAGATTGAAGAACAAATTTGGAGGGTGTGCTTCAAGAAAAACTATTCTCAAAGATTGAAAATCTTGAAACTCTCAAAGTTGTTGTCGAGAAATTACGAAAAAAATGATATTATTTGCCGGAATTTTTTCATTGGTGGGAAATAACAAACTCATGGTAAAGTTCGTGGGAAAAACCCAACTTTTTGAAAGTTCCATGATATTAGGTGTCAATATCCCTAAAATAAATAGTACTCCCTCCGTCTCACTAAAGATGTCGACTCACTTTCCTTTTTGGTTTGTCTCAATCAAGATAACTCATTACTAAAAATGAAAACATTTTTATCTCTATTTTATTATCTCTCTTATTTACTCTTTCCACTTAACACACAAAATAAAGTTGTATAAAAACTCGTGCCGCCCAAGGAATGGGTTATCTTCCTTGGGACGGAGAGAGAGTACTAATTTATCCTGTTTATCAGAGCATCCCCATCAATGCTCTTTGGCAAGAGCATGGAAGTGGGCCCGGACCCACTTTTATTCATTTTTTACTCTCTGCTCTTTCCGAAGAGCACAACACTCACATCCATGCTCTTCTGCAAAGACATGCTCAAGGGTCCCACCATTCTAATTTAAATAAAAACATTTCCACAATATTAGAATGCATTAAAAATACCCGGAATATTATTACAAATTACTAAAAAATTAAAAATTGCATAATTCAAATCCTAAAAATTAAAAATTACATAATTAAAGTCCTAAAAATTAAAAATTACATAATTCAAAGCCTACTCGTGGCCGAATTTCGCCCAAATGTGTTTGATTAGGTCTTCTTGTAGCTCAATGTGGGCTTTGGTATCGCGCATTGTGTGTCTTGTTTCGATCCTCTCTCGCATCGTAGTATGCACACCTCGGCGTGGGGGAGACCTTGCGGTTGAGCTTCCGGCTTCATCCTCGTCGTAAAAGTTAGCCGCCTTCAGTCCTTCGTTAGCTATAATCATGTTGTGCAAGATAATACATGTGTATATGATGTCGGCAATAATATTAGAGTACCACAGCCGAGACAGGGCCTTCACAATGTTGAATCGGCCTTGAAGGACCCAAAAGCTCTTTCGACGTCTTTCCGAGCAGACTCTTGACGCTGCGAATAAAGAATTCGTCTCTAGTCTTGCTGGTTGATGAGCGTCTTCACGAAAGTCGACCACCTTGGGTAGATACCATCGGCGAGATAGTAACCCATGTGATATGGATTTTCGTTGACGGTGAAGTCGATCACCGGTGCTACACCATTCAAAACATCATTGAAGAGTGATGAAGAATAGAGCACGTTCAATCAAGTCGTTGTTGGATCCGGCAACACCGAAAAATATGCATGCTAAATCCATAGGCGATAGTCGGCGACCGCTTCAAGGATAAGCGTTGGGTCGCCGCCTTTGTGGCCGCTTAAGTGTTGCCCCCTCCAAGCATTCAGGCAATTCTTCCACTTCCAATGCATGCAGTTAATGCTGCCAAGTAGACGTCGCCACGGTTCGGGAACCGGCGGTTCACTGTTCGGAACCGCCGGTTCCGGTTCGAAAATAAGTGGAACCGGAACCGGCCCGGCCAAGGATCGGCGGTTCCGGTTCTGGAACCGTGAACCGCGGAACCGCCTAGGTTTGCCCGGTTCCGAACCGGTTCATCCGGTTCGGCGGTTTTTTTTTTTTTTTTTGCATTTTAAATTTGTAATTCAAGTAAAATATGTAGATATATTTGCATAAATACAATTAGAATAAAGCGATGTTCAAATGCAATTTTATTGATACAAATTACAACTTTAAAATTACAAATTACAACTTTAAAATTGCAAACTACAAACAACTTTAAAATTACAAAGTACAACTTTAAAATTACAAATTACAACTTTAAAATTACAAATTACAACATAAAAATTAGAAATTACAACTTCAAAATTATAAATTACAAAAACTTAAAGTCTTGATTACAATTTACAAAATTACATATTCGAAACAAAGGGGAGAAAAAAGAAATAAAGGAAAAGGACTTGAACTCAAATTAAATTTAAACTTAAATTTAAAATTTAAGTTGAGATGCCTACGTATCCTCAATGCTCAATTGCATTTATAGGGGAAAATTGTGATTAAAAAAAAATCAAATTTTGAAAAATCACGGCGAACCGCCGGTTTGCCGCCGGAACCGCCGGTTTTCGATGGAACCGGCGGTTTCGAGGACCGTTTGAAATTTCAAATTTTGAAAAATGCGACCGGAACCGCCGGTTTTCGCCGGAACCTGCGGTTTTTCAGCCGAAACCGGCGGTTTCCGTCAACGGTTTCTGACCAAACCGGCGGCCGGGGGAGCGGTTTCTGAAAAGGCTAAGAAGTAGGTCTGAAAAGGTGTCGGGAACCGCCGAACCGGCGGTTCCGGCGAAACCGGTGGTTCGGAACCGCCGGGTACGGTTCGCGAAATATGGGACCCGGAACCGGCCCGGCGGAACCGGCGGTTCCGGTGCCTGTTCGAACCGCCGCCGACGGTTCCGGTTCCGGTTCAGAACCGCCGGTGACGGTTCTGGGCCGGTTCGTCCGGTTCGGTTCGGATTGGTGACCTCTACTGCCAAGCATACCGGGAAAATCGTGGACTGTTTCGTGAAGATGAAGCAACCGTTGACAATCTTCTGTGGTGGGTGCCCGAAGGAATTCCTCACCGAAAGCAGAACGAACGCCGTCGCAAAAATTTTTGAGGCATAGGATTTCAGTTGACTCACCCACATGCAAATACTCGTCGAAGATGTCAGCCATTTGCCCAGTAGCAAGTTTTCGGAGGGCACGAGTACACTTTTGCAACGCCGAGAGACTTTGTCGACCGGTTACGTCTCTACGTAATTGAAAGTATTCAACACAGGTGGATAATGTGTTGACAATACGCATAAACAACTGTTCTGACATGCGAAAACGGCGTCGGAAGTAATCTTCCAAAAACGGCGGCGTGTCGAAAAAATAGTCGGCAATGAGCCTTTCATGGGCTCCCTCCCGGTCACGAGGGATGTAGCGGCGTTTTGATCTAGTTTGTTGAGGAGGAGGGACGGGGGTGGCGGCGGCGACATAGGCTTCATAGGCGGCACGATATTATTCATAGTATTCTTGGTCTTCGCACTCCGCTTCCGCAATGATATCGTTGAGATCCATTTATGAATTTAGAGAGGGTTTGAGTGAGAGAGGAAGATGTAGATGAGTTGTATGAAAAAATGGATGATGAATGTGTTGTCTGAAAAAATGGATGATGAATGTGCGTATTTATAGATGATTTTGGGATTATTTTTTTTTTAAATTTAAAAAAAAAATCAAAAAAACGCTAATAAACGGCTATATTTTTGGGAATTCGATTTTTTTAAGTATTATTTAAAAAAAATTACAACGGCATTGCTGTTGGTCAATAGAAACACGTCACGTCGCCCTGCTCAGCGGCACGGACGTACTCGATATATAGAGCAGCGTCGTGCCGTCGGCACGGACGCGGTCCGCCCCATCGAACAACGATGGGGATGCTCTCACTAAATTAGGAGTTAATTGGTAATGATCATGTAGAATAATTTAAAATCAATTTAAGTTCGATTTATTCAATATTTCTGCTGCCGTTTCTTTAGTCAATACCATAGAACCTTTTTTTATTTGTTTCTTTAAAAGGTAAAGTTAGTATGATTAATTCTTTTAAGAAGACGCTACTCTTATCTAATTGAAACCGTCTAAAAATAGTCTTATTAATTTTCTTTTTAAAATCTCTCATTGTAAATAATTATGTACTACTATTACCCACCTCTCATTGTAAACAATTACGTATTCTTATCCATTCATTTGTATCTTAATTATTCTATTTCAATTTGTCTTAATAAGTTTAACGGAAGGGAATACTTTCTCCACAGAAGCTGTCATATCGGAAGGAATAGTGGATAAAAATATTCTACTCCTTCGTCTATATTAGATTAAACTTTGCTTTTTTCGTTTTGCTTACTCATGGATTGTGATCGATTTTACGTACTATTCTGTTTATTTTGGGTCGGCTATGGATACTTAAATTTTTTTTATGTATCTACAAACATTTGATTATACTATATCTCAACATTATTAATATTTGTCTATATTTTGAGATTTTCCAAATACACATAAAACTAGTATGAACATGCGAGTATCACTAAGGAATTATGGAAGTCATAATAAGGCTAGATTGGGTTGTGTATGAGAATAGAGAAATTATCATTTTACTTTAAGATTGAATTAATGAAAAGTCATAATGTAAGTTGGACAACAAGATTAGCAAAATGTTCGTGAAACATCTATCTCGCTTATAGCTGACACACAAATTGAAATGTGTTCTCCAGCAATGAAAGACAATTGTCAGTTGTCGCATAACCAATAACTTTAGTAACATCTCAATTATTGGTGAATTCTGGATCCGCCACTAGATCTTGATCCCATCTTCTTCCTCATCCATGCTATGCTGTTGAAATCCCGAGACTTTACCCACCCACCGCACCATGCATCATGAGTAAATGAAGACAACCACACAGTCACACTTCAGGGCTAGATCAAGCTCCCCAGGACCCGGCGGAGGGTAACCATGGTGGAGGCCGGAGGGTATTGCCAATGGGTTTAGACATAAAATTTACATGTTCACCCCCTCTGTTTGTATTCAATGTCGCCCCGAAGATCAGAAAATAGTTATATCGGCCCCTTCCGTTTCCAAATCCCCAATTGGAGAACGGAGAAGACATGAAATCTCGTAAAATGAATAGCTACAGGGAGACGGAAGCGTAGTAGAAATAATTTGTGATCAACTTATTATTTTTGTAACTAGTGTGCATCGTGACCATAATTTATAGTGTGCACCGTCACCATAATATTAAATTGGATTTTTTTTCTAGACTCGCAATATACTTGTCATGTTGTTTGTGTGTATTGCCCTCCGCAATTAATTTAATTTAATTTAATTGTATTGTATTGTATTGTATTTAATTGTATTGTATTGTATTGTATTGTATTGTATTGTATTGTATTGTATTGTATTGTGACGTTGTTTGCTAGCATGCGCGTGGGGGCAGCAGATCTCCCAAAGGTGCGCACAATAGCCAAGTAGGGACGGCGTGTCCGTCTCCCTCTCTATCTCGAAATAGAATTGTGATCATTTTGATTTTTATGCAGAGCGGTTTGCGAATTCGCACTGACAAAAAAGGAAAGAACATCCAACGACGCCTTATTGTCAAGGTATCCCCACCATCCGCGAGGTTTAATGGCCGCACCACCGGCAAGGGCGCGAGCAGATTACGACTGTCTTATCAAGCTTCTCCTCATCGGCGACAGCGGTTGGTCGTCATTCCATTTCCATTCTTACATTTTCATTCCATATTTTTATTGTATATCTCGATATTACATTCAAATTCGAATCCGTGATCTAATTGATCCTTGTTTGCATTAAAAACTTTGTTTTTCTTCGGATCTATAGCTCAATATACGTATACCTTCAAAATTATTCGCTTTATGACGTATTGATTCTTAAATATCTGCATATACCGACCACGGGCATAGGGCCCTGGACAATTTCGAATGGGTGGGAAATGTTTGTGGATTGCATGACGAGTAGTTATAACGTAGAAAAATTTGTGGTGGTGATGTATCTGTATAATTCAATATGTTGCTTCTGCAAACTGTTCCTTGTTATCGGAGTTGGTTCATGAGTCGTTTATGGAGCAATCCAAATTGTAATCCTGCTTTCAATTTCTTACTTTCTTTTGAAAGCAATAGCATCTATGGTATCACACATGTGATTTCCTTAGCCATTCTCTGGATTGCATCTAGTTTGGTTTGTGGAGTTGGGAATCTCAAACTCTCGATTTCTGCTCATTTCTTAAGTCAGAGCAGAGCTGCTTAGTCACTATAGAATGCAGGTCTGGGGTGTATTCCCTTTGGTATCTTTACTTAGCCTTTTGTCTTCTGTCCTTCAGGTGTAGGTAAGAGTTGTCTTCTTTTGCGATTTTCTGATGGTTCCTTCACAACTAGTTTCATTACCACCATTGGGTAAGCTTTCTATTTTCATAGAGAACTGTACATTGCATCGTATGGGTACTGAATGTGTGTATAATTTACTCCATAGAATTGATTTTAAGATAAGAACTGTTGAACTTGATGGCAAACGAGTCAAGCTCCAAATTTGGGATACAGCTGGTCAAGAACGATTCAGAACAATCACAACAGGTAGGTTCCAATTGCCTTCTGTGAACTAGAAGTTTTCTAAAGCTGTTGTTTTATGTGTTCCTAGATGGTTATGGAGAAAAAGCTTAAAGCTTTGTTGGCTCAATTTCATATAGTTTGTTTGACTGTTTCTCTGCTCATTCATTTTTTTTTCTTTTTGATACAAACCTTGATGAATTAATGTTTCCATGGTTAGCTAGTGCCTAATGGTGCTTAGTTACCAAAATCTGATTTATATGCTTGTTAGATTCAAATAAACATCCCAAATATTCTCACAATAATCAACACATTATCATACCACAAGTAATGGCCTTTCATCAGTTCATTAATTTCCTAGTTGGCTCTCCAGTTCTTAAAGAATGAATTGCACTTGTCTTGGTTTTCTCTTTCTTTTGTACCAGCACCTTAGGAATGCTTTACTATTTCTATATTCGTGAATCACACACAAACCATGCAAAACATATATTTGTTCTGTTCTTCTCACACAAAATATTCTCACCAGCTTACTACCGTGGAGCAATGGGCATATTGCTTGTCTATGATGTCACTGATGAGGCGTCCTTTAACAGTAAGGTTTCTTCCCCTGTATTTGTTGATCAAATTGCCTGGCATGTATTTCCTTCTGTCTGCAGCTTTAGTCTAGTGCACACCCATCCCTTCTGTTTCTTTTATGCCATGCAGCCATAATTTGAATAAAACTTGTTAAATACTTGTGTTGGTTCTCTGCTTCAAAAATAATTCTTACATGTTCTGTATTTTGCCAATTATATCCTGATCAATTGTGATTGTGAACTCTCTTGGATATCTTTTTATCATCCGTCTTCACATGACAGACTTTGGGATTCTATATGAAAACCATAGGGTTTCCTGCATTCACCCTTGAAAAGAGAAAAGCAGACATATTAATAACCGAAATACAGTCCTGAAGAATTAAGAGCTAGAAGTTGACTGTCTTATTATTTTTTTGGACAGTGATACTCCAACCTTTTTTTTTTTTTTTTGAGAGTATGTCACTGGTTGCTTAAATCACTGATCATAGTCATACATGATTTTTATCCAGACATTAGGAACTGGATCAGAAACATTGAACAGCATGCTTCTGACAATGTCAACAAGGTATTGGTAGGAAACAAAGCCGATATGGATGAAAGCAAGAGGGTAATTTCCTGTCTTAACTTTGTTTTAGTAAATTTTTTAGATAGTTATGTGTTGCTTGTGCTATTTTTCAGCTTGTCATCTCACCGACTTAGTAAAACAATTTTTTAGCTCACCAATTTTAAATCTAAAAAGGAAACATCCAAATTTAAGGTTAAAAGAAATGCACAAAATGGACAGAAGCCGGTCTTGCCTTACCTTTTTCTTTTTCTTATCTTTACTTCTGGAATAAATTTCATTTGTTTACTGCTGTTTAGGCTGTTCCTACCTCCAAGGGTCAAGCCCTGGCAGATGAGTATGGGATAAAATTCTTTGAAACTGTGAGTACTCGGAGAATTTTCCATAAAGCACACTGTTAATGTATGTGCAATTCAAAAGTGTATATCTTTCTGCAGAGCGCTAAAACCAATCATAATGTGGAAGAAGTTTTCTTCTCTATAGCGAGGGACATAAAGCAAAGGCTTTCAGAGACGGAGAGCAAATCAGAGGTAAACATGGAGGTTTTATTTGTCATGATTTTAAGATGCCCTTGTTGATGAAGTGCATTTGTCTTGTCTCAATAGCAACCGTCTACAATCAAGATGAATCAAGCGGATGGAGCTGGTGGAGGTGGGCAAGCTGCACCCAAGTCAGCTTGCTGTGGTTGAATGCATGCAAGGTACAAAGGCTGAGGGCAGTTAAGTAGGTGCTACATCATGGACCTGTTGTGGTGAAAATGCATCAGTCATCCTCAGCGATTTTTCTGTTTCGGTTATGCATTGTTATTAGGGTTGTTTCATTGGAAGAGGTTATATTGAGTTTTGCTCCTAGATTTGATTACATCTAGCTGTCACTGCAGGGTTCACATTTTCTCTGCATGATTCTGTTTTGACGTTGAATGTTAGATAAATTCCTACAGAGATACTTGGCCTCTGTGTTCAAGCAAGCAAAAGAGGATCACTGAGTTGGTAACTGTAATCGTTTATAGTAATCCTTTATTTTTGTACAAGCTCCTCTCTGCATGGGGACTCTTTGTCCTTGTTATTTTAGTTGTTCCCGGTAAAATGTCCAGAAAAAATGCAATAAAGTTGACGAAATTTTCTCCTTATATTATCACTCAACTAACTCACTGGTATATTTCTTAATTTTTGGTCCAAAATAAATGTATCAATTGTAATGGAATGGAACGGAGGGGTATTGCGCCTCTATCTTGCTTCTGTTATCCCCAAAAAATTTACTCCTATTTTATTTTGATAAATGTATCCATATTTAATTATGGGATGGAGGAATACATTTTTTAAAATTTGTGCTCGGTCAATACATGATAAACTTTGTGAGATAGTGAGAGTACTTCAACCCCAAAAAATTTACTCCTATTTTATTTTGATAAATGTATACATATTTAATTATGGGGTGGAGGAATACATTTTTTAAAATTTGTGCTGGGTCGACACATGATAAACTTTGTGAGATAGTAAACATATTTAATTATGGGGTGGAGGAATACATTTTTTAAAATTTGTGCTGGTCGACACATGATAAACTTTGTGAGATAGTAAGAGTACTAATTAAAGAACAAAGTATGAGGTATTTTCTCCTTCTCATAAAAATTTCATTTATAGAAAGTTAACCCAACATATTACTCCTATACATCAAGTTATTTACAACTTGCTCCCTCCGTCCCAACATAAGAGTCCTAATTAGTTAGGGCACGGGTTTTAAAAAATATAAAGAAAAGTGAGTTGAATAAGTTAGTGGAATATGAGTCCCACTTATATATATTACTTTTATAATAAAATATGAGTGGAATAAGTTGGTGGAATGTGGGACCTACTTACCATTTATGTTAAAAGTGAAATAGGACTCTTAAGTTGGGACGGACGAAAATGGCAAAACATGACTCTTAAGTTAGGACGGAGGGAGTATATCACAATCAAACACTAATAATAAGGTGGTCTCACTATCCACTAACACTATTTTAACTATCATTCCCCTCATTTTTCTTACTTTATCAATTTTGTCTTAATTCTCGTGTCATTTCATCCGTCCATATTTTTATGAGACGGAGGGAGTAGAATATAATAGAGCATCCACAATGGGGCACCCTATAGTCCGCCCTATAGGGCGCCCTATCCTCCGCTACATCAGCATTTTATCATCCTACCCTTCCACCTGCAGTGAGATTCCCTATAGTTTTAACTTCTATTTTGTATTTAATTTTTATGATTGCAAATATGTCAAGAAAAATAAATAAAAAGGCCCCACAATTTAAAGGCAAATCATACATTTACTTAATTAAAAAAAATTACAAAAGTGGAAATAAAAAACAAGTGCACTACAGATAAAAAGGCTGGTATAAAGCATCCCAGCTGGAACTGGAGAGCATCGATCATCTTCTTGAGGTATTGGGCTTCATCTGGGTCGGCGGTCTGCCTGAGGGTGTTGTGGGTGTCCATCAACGTCCTCTGCGTGGCGACCCTCACCAAATCCTCGTAGGCATGTGCCGCAGCCGAAGTCGGGGCCGGGGGGCAGGGCCGAAGTCGGGGTCGCGGTCTGGGCCGGGTTCTGTGAGGTCGTCGCCTTCCCGTTTCCTTTGTTCTTGGCAGTCTTGTTGCCAATGGGACGCCGGGAGGACATCGGTGTGCCCGAACTCTCATCCTCGTACATCGGCTGGTTGAGGTCCATGAGGTGCGCCGTTGTCGCTGCTCGTATAATCACCAGTAACGGTGTTCTTCGTCCTCTTCGATGCAGTCGATATGGGCATATTCCCTCCTTGGAACTTCTGCTTGTCCTTCACGATGAGTCGAGATGAGTACAGTGAAATGTACGACGCAAGTACTTTATCGCGTACATCGGTGAAACCCTCGCCGCTGCCCTGCTCCCTCACGCACTTCATATACTCCGCCGAGAACAAATTGAGCTGCTTCTTCACCTGATCTCAGTGCTTGCGGAGCTGCTCACTATGGCGCTTGTACGCAGCCGCTGGCTTGGATTCGTTGCAGTGCTCAGCGATGCGCTCCCAGTACGCGATTTGCTTTTGGTTGTTGGCAAACACCAGGTCCTCTGAAATATCAACCCAACACTTCGTCAAAAGAACGCTTTCCTCAGGGTTGTAGTTCGTCCTCCCTGGGGCGAATTCTTGTTCTTATCCGGAGGCGGCAACTTCTGGGCTCTATGCTTGTTCTTCTTCTTCCTCTCTTTGGGAGAGAAGGCCGAGGCGGCGGCGGCGGCGGGAGCGTGGGTGGGGGACGGCTCCATGTCGGACAGCCCGTACGAATTTGTGCTGAAATCTGAATCGTACTGGGTGTTGGAGTCGAAGGGCCGATATTCGTCAGGGTCTGTACCCGGCCACCGTGCACCACAACCGAACATCGGCAATCCGTCTGGACTATTCAGATTTGGGAAATCACCCGGATTCATTATTAATTGATGAAAATAGAGGAAGAGAAAATAGAAGAGTGAAGTGTGGTATATTTATACAATTTTGAAGAAATAAAAAAACGAAAATGCGTTGCATCGTCCGCGGTATCGTCCGCGTCGCCCGCAATGGGCCGGACGATACCGCGGACGATGCGTGTTCCGAGGCACATCGTCCGCGGACGATGGATGTGCCATTGTCCGCCTTGCTACAGTGGCGGACGATAGCCCGTCTGATGCATCGGGCGGACTATCGTCCGCCCCACTGTGGATGCTCTAAAATAATAAAATAAGAGATGAAGTAATAATAACAATATGTTAATGAAAAGAGAATACTGAAGTGTAGAGATGCTCAAGGTTTTCGGTTTTGGCGGTTAACCGCGGAACCGTAACCGCTGATTCCTTTCCCGAACCGGAACCGTGACTTTTTTCTTGAACCGGAACCGTGAAAAACCTTAAAAAAACCGCCGGTTTTTGAACCGGAATCGGAACCGTGAAATAGCCTCACGGTTCAGTTCCGGTTCCACATTTCTCGAAACCGGAACTGCCGGTTTACGAACCGTTGGCATGTCTACTGAAGTGATGTAGCAAAATTCGAAATGATATGACTAGTATGACTATTTACTACTGCTGTAGTACTTTATACGGGGTACTCCCCCCAATCCCTTTTCGGCATGGATTTTAAAAAATAAATGTCGAATGTGTTTAATAAATTGATAAAAAAAATAAGAAAAAGAATAAAGTAGAGAGAATAAAGTAAGAGAGAGTAAAGTAAGAAAAAGAAAAAAATTATTATATATGGAAATTACTCAACTACGAGGAGATTTTTTGAAATAAAAAAAATGACTTAACTATGAGAGAATGGAGGGAGTATAAAATGTAGTGAAATAAATTAGTGGTAAGGTGATTCGATTCATCTCATTAACTAATTACTCGAAAAAACGAGAAAAGGAAACGTGTGCACAAAAGTCCGACAATAAAACACAGATTCAGATAGCGACACATCACACTCAACTCAACTCAACTCAAGTGTGTATGATGGAGCGACGGCAGCACCGCTCATCGTCAAGCTCAATGCTGGTGCCGTACACCCTCCGCCCGCGCGCGGTGGTTCCGGCCAGAATCCCCCGCGGCTATGAAAGTGTATTTGTCAAATTTAATTGCATTAATTGGTTCTACATTATTGTATTTGTGTATTGTGAAAGTGAAAAGGAGATGGAAAATCATTTCCCCCGTTAATCTTGATCCTGCTTTCATCATTTGCAGTTTGTTGTAATGGATTAATTGCTTTAGTAGTAAGTGATTCATGTTTTTACTCGTTATAGTAATTTATTTGTGTGCAGCGTCGTGGATATCGATATCGGAGGATGATGGTTTCTGGCGGAAAGGTAAATGACTCCTTCTATTATTCTTACTCTGCTAAATCCCAAACTAAGAGCATCTCCAGTGGGCGGATGTCCCACTCGGACATCCCAAAAACACCTCCTGCCACGTCACTAGGACATCCCACCCCATTGCCACATCACTAGGACATCCCCTGCATAATCCGCCCTTCCCACCGCCCTTCCCACTAGGACATCCCGCAATAAAAAAAATCATAAATTCACAAATAAAACAATTTACGTTTACGGAAAATAAAATTTGACCGAGAATACGGACGGGAAAAATTAACAACTGCATCGGAAAAAACATACATGATTAAAAAAAAAAAAAAATTTAAAACGGGACGTCCGACCGGACGTCCGACTTGAAGCCACAGTGGCGGACGTCCGCCCGCCCGTCGCCGGGACGTCCGAGGACACCCGACGTCCTCACGGGACGTCCGTATCCGACCTTCGACCTCCCAACGGCGGACGTCCCGGTCGCCCTTCCCGGTGTCCGACCGGACGTCCTACCGGAGGGACGCCATAAGAGATGCTCTAACCACAAATCAATTTCATAATGTAGGATGTAGGAACAAAACTTGTTTAAATTATACTATCACAAACTAAATCTTCATTACATAATCTGGACTTCGATGGTTTATGAATCTTATTAGTTGAATCATTTTGTTTATGTCCCGGCATGCACAAGCTACTACTTAAACTTGATTGTTTAACATACTTTTGCCTAGATAAAATTACATTGTAGAGTATGCAAAATGGTTACTTTTTTGTATGATGCTGAAAATATGAAAATAAAAATTGTTAGATTGTATGCTTATGTGCTGATTAAGTATTATAATTCCTAGTTTTGATGAAAATGCTGTTACAGTTGTTAAGAGTGGATAATGAAGGATGCAAGAATCATTTGGCTGTTGTACGGGAAGCCCCCAATATTGTTCCAGATGGTTGGATTGTGGAGGAGGTTCGTCGTAAGTATGTGAAGTCCACCGACAAGGTAATGTCATGCTCATAACCATGTATACGAAATCCCATACCAAAAATAATAGTCGTAATTTTAGTTCAGAAACATACATTTTTATTAGGTCTTAGTTAACAGAGCTACTTCTAGTAAACATTTCACTGGGAGGGGGTATTGATGTCTTAGGCATTTGCCTTCGGTCGAGTAACACATACTACTTTGCTTGTATCGTTGCGACTGATGTCTTAATGCCATTTGTCGCACAGTATTACTGCGAACCTGAGACAGGACTGAAGTTTCGCTCCCTGATTGCCATTGAGAGGTACCTGGCAGAATTGGACGAAGACGCCCCATTATCCAGGACTTTAGAAGGAATTATGGAAAATAAACCTCTTGCACGGGCTTTTAAACTGGAAAATCACAAGGTAAGCTCATTTCATTGTTTTGAGATGATGGCCATTGGCCATGTTTTCCATAGTTGAACAAATCTAATTATTACTTGTACTGGCCTTCTTAGAGCTCAACTCGAGGGAAGAAAGATACTTCTCGCAAAAAATTGCAAGCCTCGTCTTTTATCGAGCCACCAGTAAAAGTGACTTGGGTTCTTACTAGTGCACAAGGGGATTCATGGAATCCTTTCATCTCCAAGTCATTGGTCCCTGATGCTGTTAAGCAACAATGGTCAAACAGATTCATGCTCTTCATGAAGGATGGAACCAGCAATTTTCAAAACTTCCAAGCGTAGAGGTATTAATCAACCAACCCTCTTTATTTTCTTGCTAGGTAAAACCAAGAAGAACGCGGTTATGAAAACCTTACTGAGTACCGCTGTAGAACAGCCTTGATGACTTTAAAAGGATATACTCTGGTTAGCTAACTTAAATTTGTGTCTTGATTGGCAGTTGGAGATTAGCCCTTCCGTCGAGGATTAGGAGATGTTAGGACACTGGTTCTTCAGTTTATATGTACTGTAACTGCTGCTGCTGTTGTTGTACATCTTTATTGTTGTTAGTGTACATTCCTAAGACTTGCTAGTTATGTCATGCATATATTCTTCTTCCTAGTTGATGTATCAATGTGTATTATCAAAACGTTGCAGCAATATATGATCATCTATTTTCTATTTTCAATCAGTCCTGATCATTGCTCACAAACAAAATATTAAAAATTGAAGTCATTGAAAAAATACTTGTCTTGTAGACTAGTTGTTATTGATCCACCTAGTTGAAAAAAATATACTAATATTGAATCTCTAAATAACCCCTGGGGCCCACCCAACCCAACCCCTTCTACCTATTAGTATATTGGACTTGAAGGAAAACAAGTTTGCCTATAAGCACTAGCAAGATTTTGCTTCACTCATCTACCAGAAAAATACATAGACAGTCTGTCCCTCAAAATTGATCCTGCTTTGTTGACAGGTTCACAAATCTCTTGCCTGTATCCTTGATCGTGGACGAGAGACGACGGCAAGTCATCAGAGATGCCGTCCTCCATGTCTATGATGATGTTGTGGAGAATGCAGCATACTAGGATAAACCGAGGCAGCTTATGCCGGTCAGGTCTCCACATTTCGCCATGAATTATCCTCCACACCCCCTTCAACCTCGCCAATGCCCTATCTGCAACAGATTGAGTTGCGAGGAGCCTCTTATTGAAATCTGCTTCAGCTTTTGAGAGTTCTTTTCCTTGATATGGAGTCACAAGCCAAGGCAGCAATGGAAACCCATAATCGCCAATAATGTATTCTGTTAACTCTGTTTTTTCTGATAAATGGATCGTCTTCCCGTTCAGCTTCTCCCCTTTCTGGCATTGTTTGAAGAAGCTCGAGCTCTGGAGCACGGAGGAGTCAGTCATCTTCCCCGGCCACCCGGTGACTATGTTACGGAACCTCAGATCAGGGTCCACGATTGCTTGCAGGATCATGCTGTGGTTCTGCTTGTGATCGAGCCAAGTGTCAGCTTCCTGATCAGATGAGGTCAATAGCATGGTTATATGAGTAGTGTTGATCGCGCCACAGCAATTCGGAAGGCCTCGGATTTTCTCAAACTTCTGTTTTATTTGCGTCATTTCCAATTCTGTTGAAGGCCACTGGAGGTGGTGAAGACCCTTTTCTTCAATGGCCTCCACGAAGCGCCATGTCAACTGTGAGACAGTCGAGTGATGTGCCCCGAATGACTCCCCTATTGAAATCAACGAGTTGCCAGACCCAAGTCTTACTAGTGCTAAGGCTACCTGGTCGTTTAACGTCATTGGCTTACCATTTGCGAATGAAAAATGTGTCTTAGCCATCATACGCTCTTTTACTAGGCAACATATATAGTCGAAAGTTATTCTAGACACCTTGAAAGTAGATTTGAAGCTGTCTAATATCAGTGAAGACGATGGACTACCTGCAGATTGACAGAGAAACATCAATCGCTGAAATATTTAAGAGCGCAAAGCATGAAGTTTTCAAGAAGTCAGGATAATTCAACAAAGTTGATATGCTTAAATCTGAGCGTCATTAGTGCTAAATGATGGAAAAAACCTTGAATAATATGACAAACTTGCTAGGACCTTATAATGCTCAATTACCCTGTAAAGTCAGTATATACGGGCACAAGCGCACACAGCAATAAGAGTGAATATATAAGAACTCAGAAAGTTTGATTTTCAGCACAGATTCGATTTCTTTGTATATACTACAACGGACAATATATCACTTCAAATCACCCTTATGATTCAGTCCTTCAACTTCAAAGATGACCCTAGAGACCGAGAAGCTGATATAACAGTCTTGACAGTATATCCCTTACTGGATAATCATTCTAATTAACGTTTCCAGTTATCTAGATTGCAATGAGACTGGTGCCAGTCAGTCAAGAATTTAGACACATTATTCCATTCATCTCTAGCAGATGTCAATTTTTACCCATCTAACCCTAAGTGAAGCGTAGAGAACAGATACTTGAATAGGTCCTCTGACATGACATCCATCTAAAGATTATTACTCAATAGTTTTTTCTAGCCTTCAAATGGAAACAATTTGGATAAAACTTGCAAAATCCTTATTCAAAAGCAATATTGCTGCTTCTTTGAGTACATAAAGATCTAAAACTATGACATGTTAATATTATTGTTATATTCATAATCTGCCAATATGTATTGTCATTTTCCATCTAATACTACTTCCTAAGTGACATGCAAACAATGCTACATCATGCAGAGTTAAAACTCACTTGAAATACAGAACATGTTTTTCTGCATCTTAAAGGGAAGATTTTCACAAAGGTCAAACTCTATTTCATAATAATGCTCACCAATACATGTGCAGATCTGTTCAAATAAGATCACTTGAAAATGTCAGATATATTCATTTCAATTACTGCATGATTAGGAAAATTAATCTCTCTTTAATTAATGCTGCATATTCTACTCCCCACATGCCAATATTAGAGCAGCTTGTACATTGGCCAAAGTGAAGACTGCTGTTATGTTGATGTCAATAGCATCATTCAAAACCTCATGAAGGACCCGAAGGTCAAAGATGAAAGCTCTCATTGCCACCTGGTTTGCTTATCATAACTCCTACCGATACCATTACAGTTACTTCAACAGGTCAGCATCCCCTCAACTTATAATACTACTACCAGATATGGCTAAAGAGTTATATAGCTAGTGCTTTAGCTGACACTGCTTGTGAATTAGAATTGTAGTTTTTCCAGAATTTTTAAGTCTGAATGACCAAGTAAGTTTTAAATTTAATGCATAGTATATGTAAGAAAAATGGCCACTTAACACAAGGATTTCTGTAAGTAATATGTTTCATAGGAAGAGAATGGGATTCTTTCAAGAAATGGATTCCAGTTATATCCATATTATGCACATAGGTTCGACACTTTATGTAAAGAAAACGTAGAAGAATGCAATGATTATGATGGCAATGGAGAGATGAAAACACTGTGCTTCTCTATGGTGCAGTCAGTCTGATAAAATATTCTATTCTCTGTCAAATCAAATTATGAGAGGGAGAGAAAGGAGGAATTATTGTTGAACCCCCAGCACCTGACTGATCGGAAAAAAAAAAGAACAGTATCCTTTTTATTTCATATTTAAGATCATTGGGTGATCACAGAAGAACAAATCAAAACAACATTGCATTGTCTACTTTCATTGAGTACAATCAGTAACAGAGAGACAATCAGCATCCAAAATTGAGATGAGACATACATGTGTATGTGTGCATGTGGGCACACGCAGAAAAAATAAATCATATAATGATGATAAGAAAATCTAATTACCAAAAAGAAACTGGCATTACAACATAATTCCATATAGTATACCAAGACAGATTTTTAACTGTAATATGTAAGCAACTGCAAAGAAATTGAAAATTACCAGCAATTGTCTTTGACAAAACACCCCACCACTTTGTACAGCCCTCCTCCGAAGACCCCAAGATCAAAGCGTTTCCTTCAGCTTTCTTCTCTATTTTCCTTTTCTTTTTATTCCCTCCCACCGGACCCATCACTGTAAATTGAACAAAGCCCCACTAACTGGTCAAATCAAAAGAACTAGTTACTTGTTATAGTTAACATACAACTCATATCATCTCTGATAAAGAAAAACTGAATGTTATCGCCAGATTATATATACATGTAAAAAAACTGTGAATGGGTTTTGCATGCACAGGTAATCAGCTATAGAAGTAAGCAGGCATACATTTTGCTTTGTTCGTCTCAAAGGTTGCATATCATCTAGTAACTGAAAAGGTTGAGTTGGAGACACTGAGTCTTCATAGCGAAGCTATGAGAACAGACAGTGACTAACCACATTTGAAAGAGAGATAGATAGCTGGCATAATGGACATGCTTGAGTCACAGCTACAAGAAACAGTATCTGATAACTATAGAATTTGAATTTGCAACTAACACATTCAGTTTACTTTGGCATGCTATAATTAATAAACTGGACAAAAAATATCATGAGATCATAAAATAAACTCATAGTAGATTGCACTAATGTAACAATCAGAAATATCAATTTCAGACTCAAAGAATGAAAAATTGAGATTCAACTCTGCAAAACCGGGATAACAATTTCCAGGGTCAACTAATAAATGAAGACTAATCCACAATTATAAGATAAACCTATACTCATCCAAATAATTACATATAGAATATAAAAATTAAACAGCTGCAAAACATGACCATAAGAAATCAATGCCAAGTATGCAAGTCAAGTTTACAACCAATGTAAATCGGCATTCCAAAATCCAAAATGCAATGCGCTCAAAAAAATCGTTGCTTCTTGACAAGGCAGGAAGTAAGAAGCAGAAGATCATGAATTACCAAAAATTGCATCTGACATACGCTATATCACTGCAGCCAGACACTCTTCTAATGATAACACCGTAGATAAAACGTAACTCATTTAGTTACATCTCTGAGTGAGATCAATCTTCAATCAAACACATTTGGCATTCGCCACAGCAGAAACTAAGCAGGAAATTATTGACATTTGATCATTTCATCAGAAGAGAAATAATTTGAAGATTTAGAGTAGCAAAAGTTCAACACTTGGTCACATAGAGAAACGAAGCAGTGAGAAAAACACAGTATTCAACAAGCGATATAAGACATGTATTCAAGTTGAGAACATGAAAGCAGATAAAGGAATTGGGTACCTCCGGATATCGTTTGCAGACGCTTCTGGTTCTCCTAGTGTTGTTGGTTTGGGTCTTCCTTCTTTCGACTGAGTCTTTTTTATGTAAAGATGCCTTTTATATTGGTTTAACAGTTTCATTTCCACTACTTCATTCACATTTCTTCTTGTAATTTTACTAATATTATTAAATTTCTTATATTTAATCACAAAGTTTGTAAAATTATTAGTATCAAAATAATAATTTGACTTTTTCCTAGTAAGAAAAAAGGAAATGTTTGGTTATGTCAATTCACTTTTTGCGGAAAAAACAATATCGTATAACTGATCATTTGATAATGCGAACACGAGAATTATTGTAACTTAGACAAATATATTTATTGCGCACTACTTGTTAAAGCAAGAATGCGTACATGAGAATCATTGCAATTGAGGCAAATATATTAATTGCGCACCACTTTTTAAAGCGAGTGAAAGTCGTCTCAAATGCACTTGTGAAATTGAACTTAGCTATGGTAACGGCTTCAATTTAAAATAACAATTGTCTAAGTAACTGATAAATACAAAATTTTCATACTTTTAAGGCCTAAATTTGGATCATTTTGAATGTTATACATGCAAAAATATGTTTTGTAAGTGCATAATTTGAAGTACAAATTAGTATTTTGACGTATTTTGTGAGGAATGTCAAAATTGAAAATCGGCGGATTCGGAATATGTTAGTGGTCTGTTGACCCATTATCAGTGGTCGATGAGGTTCTAGCGGCCCATTGTGTAAAAGATCCTGGGCCAAGACCTCCCGACCAGTGGTCCATCGAGAGTGACATGGAGAACCCCAAGAGCGCTGACTTCATGCCAGCGGTCTGCTGAGTTTCTGTGGCAAATGCTTTCAGACCTAATTCACCTTAAAGCTTACCTTCTCGAGTCAGAATTCTCTCTACAAGATTTACTCGTTTCATTCCTTATTTGAGTATTCACCATTCATCTTCAGAGATTGGAGCGAGGCAAGAAAGAAGACGAAGATTTCAAGATTCATTCCCTTCGGGTTTTATTAATTGATTGTTTAATGTTTACTGTTTTCATTATGGATTTTGTTATCCCGCCTATGGATAACTAGTAATTTGTACAAATTTTAGGGATTAACAATTACTTTTCATATTTATTTAATTTTAATTTTTATCTATTATTTACTTCGTTCAGTTTTATGGGATAATGCTCCTGGTTACTTGACTGACAAAGTAAGATGATATAATCGCATGTGGGGCAATCAAGAGAGGATTCATATGTTAGATTGTAATTAATGACACTTGATGAGAGCTATGCTTGCGACTCGTATGTGAATACTCCCAACCGGCTAGGAGGGTACCTAGACCTAGTTGTGTCGCTGGCTCTGTGTTTATCTTTCCTATCAAAACCTCAACTCACTCTACTGGCTAGTATAATGGAGTAAATGATCGATCCCACAGAGATGGATGTAGGCGTTATACATTTGTGATGACATTCTGGAAGGTTGTATTGCTACCACGCTTTTGGGGTTGAATTTTAACTAGACGTGAAATAATTTAATCCTGACTAGTAAGACACTGAATGATTCATGTTGTGGAATGTGCACGTAAACAGGTGAACTAGACTACCAGTGTGCATGTAAAAAGTGAAATCTTACTATAAATGGATAGACAAAAGTAAAAAAGAATAACATACATTGTTGGCTAACTAACTACCTAAACCTAAGAAAACTGAAAAGGTAGAAGGACAAAAAGCATAAAGCAAAAAGTGGTCCCAAGTTAGATTGTGACATATTCTTCTTCACCAAGCAACAAAATGATCATATAATCAACCTTCATTGATGAATGCTCGAAATCAAACTCAAACAACTCAATCTAATCCAAATCAAGTCACGAAATTCGGATCTAAACTAGAAATTAAACTGCAACAACTAAATCAGACAGAAAACAACAATTACCTAACTGACTAACATGCAAGATGGTGAAATCAAGACAGGAATCAGATCCATGCATTCTTGAAAGATATGACCGATTGAAACTTAGAGAAACTTGAAGAAAACACTAGATCTAACTTAACTAGGGAGATTCGAACACATAACAACAGAAATCAACGTAAAGCTACTAGATCTATCTAACTAGGTGGATTAAAACATGATTGAGCTGGAACACTAAATAGAACCAAAACAAATTTCATTGCATTCAAGATTATCAACCAAAGATGCTCCTGCTAAGATACCTACTGGAATCCAAATCAAATGCAACAAAACAAGTACGTAAACTAGAAATTCTTAAAAGACAAAGCAAGTAAGATTGTTTGGTTCCTCGAAGCGATGAAACAGATAACACTTCTCGAAACACAAAGGCAAACTGGCTATGACGGACGGCAATTCCCCTTCAGTAGGCGGCCGAGGATTCTGAGTGAAATCTGGACTAGGCAGCGAGCTATGAGAGTGGATGGAACTAGTCTCCAAGTATCCAAGACTACTTCCTTCTTCATTTGATCTTCTATTTATAGAGTGGCTTGGTTAGGGTTTCTCTTCTTCTGAAATGACAGCTCTGCCATTCCCAATAGTTGATCATTTCCTAGCAAATTCCTTTCCCTCTCCTGTTCAAGCTCCGTGGCGTGCATCCTGGTCAGTATTGCACCTTGCTGGCGTCCTTTTCACTTGAACCTTCTTCGACTCTCTTCTGACGGACTTGAACCCTAACATGCACACTTCAGCAACTTCCTTGAACATAATATTCGTTAAATCTTATCATCCTGACCAGTAACCAAGGCTTAAAACGCGACTTATTAACACTATAGTCAATATCCCAAAAACGTAAACCTGAGAGTGAGGGTTTTATAAGGGTTTAATTAATCTTTTTGGAGTTACTAGCTAAGCTTGACAAACTTAATGTTAGTAATCTATTTTCATTGATCGACATGGTCGATCAATGATATATCGGATCTAGACTTCATTTGTACTTAATAAAAAGGTTTATCATAAATATTACATGATATATCAATAATTTTTTAAATGATTTTTTTTTTCAAAATTTACACTTTCATTCTTTCAATCACTGTTAATGTCATAAATAATTTGTTTTAGTGAGATGCATGTCTGCTTGGCGGGGCCAAGAACGTTATGAATCGAATTACGGTGCCAATTAGGATAGTATCTCTCCTGGGGCTAAGGATACACGTGAACCGTGTGTCCTGAAGCAGTGGCGGATCTAAGATTTTCGGTTTGGGGGCTCGATAAATAATTATAGCAGGTTGAAGTTTCAAAATATCGATTTTTTTTATCTCCTTAATTTGCTCTCTAACTCAAAATTTAACCTTTATTTTAGTTAACATTATTTATTATATATAAATGTGAATTATTTTAATTTAATGATACTACCTAAATCACTTTCATTATTCAAAATAATATATACATAGTATCATTTGTAGAGCGTGTTATCTTTACTAATAAATCATCTTTTTGCGCGTTATTTTTATAATAAATCATCCTTTTTGGCTTATTTAAGATATGTTTCAATTATTTAAACAAATAATAGAAGATAAAAAATAAAATAAAATACTTTTTTTAAATTGTACTAAAATACATTAAAAAATAATTAAATTTTTTTTGTGGTACAGTGGTACCCCTTTGTTCCTTAGTGAATCTGCCACTGTCCTGAAGAGAGTTGACCAGTTTGCTGGTCGTTGAGAGGTGGCCACCTTTGTGGTACGAAATGTTCTAATAAGGCAAACCATGGAAAGAACTTAGTTTAATCCGATAAACTTTAAAATCACAAAAAATTTCAGTAAACTCGAGTCTTTTAAGAGAAAACCCTGAGTGTTGACTATCTTCATCAGTAACCCCCACCCAACCCAACCCCAATCAACTTTTTAATAAAGTATTCATTTTTCTCTCATTCACGTATACAATCCCAACTTACAAATTTTTACTTTCCTCAATGACCCCAACTCAAACCAATTAAATATTTTTTTTCATATAATTTTAATCAATATAAAATTTATAATTTATTCAAATATATAAAAAAAATCATATTGAAGCTATATAAATTACTTTATAATTCAAATTTATAATAATTGAATAAAATAAATTAATAATTAAAAGTAATAAAAAAATTAAAAATTAATTTAGTGCAAATGTTCGAGATTAAAATGTCAATACGTGCGTGATGTAGAATTGTATATTTGTTATTGTGCAGATTTGTCACAATACGAAAACATATACTCGCTAATAAAATAAATGAATAATTAAAAATAATAAAAAAATAAAAACTTTTCAATCTTCAACCAATAAAAGGTAGACATGTGTACATGACCCCCACTTTTTCTATGGGGCGGCAGAGTGATACTGAAAATTGAGGGTGGTTTGGATTAATTTCATTTACAATTAATTTTATTTATAACTATTTTGTCTTATATGGGTGACCCTCCTTCCATGGTTACCGATGGAGGTGGTCTATGATGGCTTGACAATAATGCTTTTCAATGTGTATGTATCTTTTGGTAAAGTGTTACAAATACTTTAGTAATTTGTAGTACTAACTCTGATTGTGATTGTTGTGACAATTGTTTAACTCTTATTTGGGTTGGATGGACCGTTCATTCTTTAAGCAATTGCTCGTTGTCCATTATTCTTATTCCTCTCTTTCTATTTCCTTCCCTATTCGTGGTTCCCCAAATATTGCTATCCTTAGAAAAGCATGATCGTGACAACAGATTTTCTTAGTTTTATCAAGAAATTGAACTGTGTGTGTTCTATCTCTCAGGCACAAGTGTGAAGTCTTGGGAGATGGGCTTCTGACAGCCAGTGGGTTAAGGCCTCCCCTTTAACGGGCTACTGCGTACCCTGATTGAACCCCCTCACGTGATGTCGGGCCGGAGTGTGGGGGCCGCCAAGGCGACGGAATCGCCTTTTGCTGCAGTGAGCGGTGATAGTAGATTACTAATTAGGGGCAAAATTATTTAAAAATTAAATTTCAATCTTTAATACTTGAGCGTGACCCCAATCCCGAGATTTGTTGGTATTGGACATCCTACACCCAATGGCTCGGATCGGGTAACACCTGACACCCGAAACCCATTTTTAAAAAAACACTTCCTAGTCTAATTTTCAATAGTCAAAATATATTTATTTTTTGGATATGTCGATTATATGGGAGCATTAGAGTGACACCATAACACTAATCCTAACCCTTAGATCTATAAGATGGACGTCTATGATTAAATTGATGAACTAGAGTTCGAATTGCAGTCTTATATGTTGGATATTGCAGACGTGAGTATTTTAGTTAATTCAAAAATTTTTAAATGAGAAACGGATTTGGCATATCCCACATTTTAGCCGCATTCCTGAAATTGAAGGAAGGTTGTAGACCACAAAGCTATAATCAGCTACTGCAAGGACAACTCTGCAACCGTTTAAATAAACTAGTAAACTATATCAAGAACAAGTACAAAGTAATATGTAAACTGCAAATGGTACTTGGTAACACTGCAATATTTATAGAGTAACACTGCAATCCGGTAAGATAAAAAAATTATTACGAATGATGCATACGCGTAACAGACTGAAAATAAAGAATATATATAAACTGCAAATACTAGTCCCTCCGTCCGCCATTAGGAGTCTCATTTCTTGACGGCACGGGTGTTAAGAAATGTTAAGAAAAAGTGGGTGGAAAAAAGTTAGTGGAATAGGAGTCCCACTTGTATATATTAGTTTTAAATGAAATGTGAGTGGAATGAGTTAGTGGATGGTGAGACCCTATTACCATTTATGGTAAAGTGAAATGTGACTCATATTCACAACGGACTAAAATCGCAAAACGGGACTCCTATTCGCGGACGGAGGAAGTACTTGGTAACACTGCAATCTGGTAAGCTAAAAAACTACTCCCTCCGTCCCACTTTAGGAGTCCCGGTTGAGTTCGGCACATGTTTTAAGAAATATAAAGGAAAGTTGGTGAAAAAACATAGTGGGATGTGAATCCTACTTTTATATATTAGTTTTATAATAAAATGTAAGTGAAAAGAGGTGAGTGGAATATGAGGTCTATTACCATTTATGGAATATTCCAACAGGGACGCCTAAAGTGGGACACCCGAAAATGGTAAACCGGGACTCCTAAAATGGGACGGAGGGAGTATTACGAAAATAGAAAATACCGATTTTGCCCTTCATCGATTTTTTATGTTCCAATTTTATTAAAATGGGCTGCCACATGGCAGCTTGAGGACAATACGATCTTAAGATCTAACGGCCTAATATGGTGGTATGGTGTTACAATAAAGAGGGTTGTCATATTAATACATCCTTATTGATTATTCTTCCAATAACTAATTAAAATTGTTTTATACAACGATTAACCGATGTTTTTTTCGTAGTTTTAGAAATAATTTTTGTCATAAAAAAACAAAAAATAACGGAAAGTCATATCCGTTCACACCAAAATGTTTGAAAAAATGTCTTAATGGGAAATTGACATCATGACGAAGAGTGTTTTATTTTTCTTTGGAGCTTGCATCGTTTCTTATTTTTTTTTGTCCATCGTCAAGCATCTGGAACTCAAGAGCATGATTGATTTTAAATGTGTAAAAATATAATGTTGATTCATGAAATAGATTAAAATTGTCTTTTCAAATAAACAAAATCAAAATTTATTATAATCTTTGATCTATAGTATCTATAGAGTAAGAAGGTTCACACATAAAATATCATAAATTTCAAAATTAATAAAGATATGGAAAATAAGTAAAATTACTAATTAAATCATATTGACTAAGATATTATATCTCAAAATCATGACCATTAATTAAAGAAAAATTAGGATTATTTTAAATAGTATAATACGTCATCCATTCTATAACAACTCGAGGCATTTTGTTTCGGCGACTAAAGAATAAATGTTTAAGGGACCGTTTGATTGGGAACATAGATAAGATAACATTTGATAAAAACTATTAAGTTAGACAATTCCAAAATAAAAAAGCTACTATATGCCTAATCAAACAGATCCTTTATAAGATAAGTGAACTGCTGCTAATAAAGTAGAAGATAGAATAAAGTATAAGATTAAATAAAAAAGAAGTTGAATAAAGAGTAAGAGCATCTACAACGGCGAGCAGGACGGCGTCCGTCCATCTGTGCCAGCGGCACGGAGACCTCGTCCGCCGCTGCGCTCGCGCCGCTGGCACGGAGCTGCTCGATGCATCGAGCACGTCCGTGCCAGCGAGCAGGTGACGTGGCAGGCGCTGATTGGCCAACGGCATAGCCGTTGGCAATTTGATTTTTTTTAAATCGGTTTTTAATTAAAAAAAACCGATTAAAAATAAAAAAATATTTTCCCACTTCCCAAAAAATTTATATTCGTTTTCTACCCACTTTTAATTTTTTTTCATTTTTTTCCTCCAAAAATACACATTTTCATCTATAAATACCCCCACTTTCACACCCAAAAATTCACACCACACTACACAATTCTCATCTACATTCTCTCATTTCCAATCTCATCTACATTCTCTCATTTCCGTTCTCAATCTTTCTTCCACTCCTACAACATAACAATGTCCGGCCACGGCGATCACCCCCCGGGCTCCCACGGTTGAAACCCGATCGACGACCAAGATGCCCCCGAAGGGCTATACGGGTGGACACCCGAGCCTAGAGCGAGGTCGAGCTGCCCCTCCCAAACTCCGACTCCTCCTACCCGCGGTGTCCGCACACTGTACACTCCGGCGGAGATGGAGCAATTGTTCAAGGCGTTCTTGTCAATCTCCGAAGATCCAGAGGTTGGCACAAACCAATCCGGCGATCATTATTGGTGGCACATCTATCGCCGGTACAATGAAAACCCGGCGGGAACAATCGAGCGCAACGAGAATATGGTGCGCAACGCCATATATACAGAGCCAACGAAGAAATCCAAGAGTTCCAGGGGTATTACCTCCAGGAAGAGCGGTCGGCGGGGAGCGGCCGGAGCGAGGTCGACATCATCAGTTCCGCCTTGTCGGCCTACCAATCCATGAACTACAAGCCGTTCAAGTACCTCAACATTTGGCAGGAAACGCGGTCGCATCCGAAGTATAGGGGAGGAGTAACATCCTCCTCTAGAGACTCCTCCAAACGGTCAAGGTCGGTATCCCTATCCGACGCCGGCTCCGAAGACGTGGCTAGCCAACTTGTCGGAGCTAACTTAGGTAGCCCCGACGCCGGCCCGAGCGGTTCCCAACGCCGACCGCAAGGAAGGAAGAAGGCGACAACCAACCGTCGTCGCACCACGACTCCATCCGGCGATGCTCCCGAACCCGCTCCCGTTCCCTATGCGCCACCTCCACCCCCCACCAACTCGTTTTGGGCGATTTTGGCCCAACTCAATATGGCTGATAGGTCAACTATGACCCCCGCGCAACTTCGATAGCATGAGGCCATGATATTGGGTCTCCAAAAACAACTGGGGGTAGTGCCGCCAGATGAATAGTCTTCCACGGGGGTATTTTTAGCCTTTAATTATGTAATTTTTAATTTTTAGGAGTTTAATTATGTATTTTTTAATTTTTAGGATTTTAATTATGTAATTTTTATTTGTTAGGATTTTAAATATGTAATTTTTATTTTATTTGTAATTTGTAATATTATTTCAGTTTTTTAATGAATTTTAATATTATGGAAATGTTTTTATTTAAATTGAATAATAGAATGGTGGGACCCTTGTGGCTTGTGCTTGTCCTTGCGGAAGAGCACGGCTGTGGTGTTGTGCTCTTGCCTAAGAGCAGGTAGAAAAAGTGGGGTCAGGCCCACAACCATGCTCGTTGGCAAGAGCACGGTGTGAATGCTCTAAAGTAAGATAGAATAAAATAATTGAGATTCACTGCAACGAATAAAGTAAAGTATGATAAAATAAAGTAATTAAGTAAAACGCCTTTATCAATTACTCCTACTTTGGTCCCTCTCTCTCCTTAATTTTAATTTAGACAAAGGGCATTGGCTTCCGATTGGGTAAATGAGACCAAGTGGTCTCTCCCCCGATTTAATATATTGACCAATATGGTTGTGCCACTTGTCATAACCTCATTGATCAATAAATATTTAGTTTAATTTTTAAATATCTTTTATATACTCCCTCTGTCCTAAGTTACATGAGCCGTATTCTATTTTGGATTGTCTCATGTTACTTGAGTCATTTATTTTTTTGGCTAAAAACAAAACATCTAATTTTACCTATTTTATTCTTTCTTTTACTTTACTATATCTTCTTTCTCTTACTTTATTCTCTCATCTACTTTATTTAACTCAATAAACACAACTTTCTTAAATCCCGTGACGAAAAGAAACGCCTCAAGTAACGTGGGACGGATGAAGTATTAGATTAAAGAAATAAATGAATATAAAAAAAATCATAAATTTTCATTTAGAATAAATAGCCGCATTTGCTATAATTCTACACACAATAAAGAGTTTTCTCCACATATAATTCTTTGTCTATTCTACATTTTCTTATTTCTTTAGAATCTCTTTTTGCGTTTATTCACGGAGGATGATGAGAATGACATATTCTCTAAATATTTGTCTAATGTTTTTATTTTAAGCATTGACTATGTATCTTAAATTTTGTATTTCAATTGTTCCATTTTATGTTTTGATTTGTTTGTTTTATATTTTAAGTTTGCCATTTTTTGTTTTTTATAAATTCTGCAATAATAGAATGTTATTATATGTAATAATAATATTATTAAAAATAGTACAAAAAGATCCAGAAAATATTAAAGTATTCAATTTTACTTAAATGTTTTTTAAAAGTTGAAACTCAAAAATATTCTCTAGTGGTAAAATTGTACTATCTCAAAACTCTAGGATACTTTTTGGTATGAACAAGATTGTTAATAATTCCATTCAACATAAAATTGTAAATATTAGTATAATTTATTTTTTAATTCATTCTACCAAAGTTGAAAATTTGACTTCAAAGATTATAATCACATGATAAATATAGCACTCATTATTAACTAATACTATAAAATATAAAAGAAAAGAAAAACTAAATAATAAATATAAAGAAAATGCAATCTAAGAATACACATTATAAATACATGAATTGGGATGTAGGAATTTATATAAATTTATAGGAGAATTAAAACTACACCTTGTATTTTTTTTAAAATATCCTACATGATTTATACCCTCCACCCTATAAAATAGACTATTTGTGGATGACATGTGCTTAATGCGTAATTGATAAAGTAAGATATGATGAGAAAAAGTAGTTAAAATAAATCAATAATGTAGTGGATGGTGGAAATAAATAAAAGAAAAGGAGAAAAAAATTTCATATATGGATATGAGTTATTCCTATGGGACGGACGAAAAAAAAAATAAATTCAGCCTATTTCTATGAAATGAAGAGAGTATATAATAATAAAATAGCAGTAATATTATTATTATTAAATGTAATAAATATACATTTAAAAATATATTAATATATGCAAATACGGAGTAATCTTTTAAATAAAAATAATACATGTAAACTTAAATGATATATTTGAATTAAAAAAAAATACTAATGAATTTAAGTTTTTTATGCCCTCAAGTGATTTAGGGGCAATGAGAAAGAAAAAGTTGAGAAAAATATAAAATTTTATTAATAATTAACGCTTTCTATAGATTCGTGGTGATATTTTTCAGGTTCATAAACTTAAATGTACAAACTCTATTTTCTAGAGACCAGATTTGATGTTCACTATATTTATTACTAGTATATCTTTAGGTACCCCCAATAGGTTATTTATTTGGATGTAAAAAGTTATCAAAATAGTACTCCCTTTTATGACTTGAGTAACAATTCAGTCCAAAAATATTTAGAATATTTGAAAAATCATGTGCAATTGCAAAGTTTGATATAAGTGATATGAAGATTAACTCATGATAATTTATTTTCTCAATCACTAAGTGATAAAGTATTATTCAAATTAGAGTGCACCGGCTATTGCATAAATGCCTTGTTATTTTATTTTCTAAAAATTATGTACAGTGTATTTTGACAAATTGTGTTCAAATAATATACTTAGTATATACTAACTTTCCTCATGTAACTCTAGCTGCATATGCAGTGAACAATGAATTGTTTACTTCTAGAAAAATTTGATCTCAAAGCGACTTTTATGCTAAATCAAGTAAACATGTTATGTAATTAGTTGGGCATATACAGTCTTAATTTTTTTTTCTTGAGTGTGTGTTTGGCATGGTATGATCCGCCATAAGATTTAAAGCTTGGTATGAGTGATACGGGGATCATTAATTTCACGATAATTTATTTCTCGTTCACCGAGGAATAAATAATCATTCAAATCCGAATGCATATGAAATTACATAAATACCACGCTACTTTATTTTCTAAAAATTATGTATATTTTGTATTCCGTTAAATTGTGTTTCGAACCGCATATAAATATCACTTCCCTCTTATAACCCTAGCCGCATATACAATGCCGAACAAGGTATCGTTTACTTAAAGCAAAAACCCGATCTCAAAGCGATTTTTATGCAGGATTGAGTAACTATATTATGTATTTCTTAATTTTGAGTCATATCAGAGAGATCTTGGCGAAACTTCCTCGAAGAATTTGAAGGTAATAACCTCAACCAAACCCAATTTATTTTCTCATTATTTGATTATCTTACCTCAAAAGATAAATTATATAGTGATTCTAATTTTCTAAAAGTCATTGACATTTTCCATTATTATACACTAGTCATAAGAGTAATTTTGCTATTAGCATCACCAGTTGACCTACGAATATACTATAGGTACGTGTATAATCCTTTTTTATTAATGGGGTCTTGATCTTAAACAAATTATTACATCATGATATTTTTATTCTATTTGATTTGAGCAATGAGAGGCTGTGTTGGTTTATTTTTCTGGAATTCATGTTTTACTGTGGTGAATTTATTGATGATTAGTGCGAATTCAGCTTTGTTCCAGGGGAAAAAAAATATAAATCGAGGAGATTTATAGTATTTTTTATGTTTAGGTTGCATAGCAATTTTAAGGGTGCGAATTTAGCTTTGTTCTAGGGAAAAAAATATATAAATCGAGGAGATTTATAATTTGTATGTTTAGGTTGTACTACTATGGCAAAAAAAATCATAAAGTTTGGTCCAATATTCGTTTATCTTACTTTGACATTTTTCGTAATTATCTTATAATTTGTATGTTTAGGTTGGAGTAGAGTATAATCATATGTTGTGTATTGGCAATTTGCAGTTACAATACAGATAGATACACACTCACCTTCATTTTTTAAAGTTTTCAATGAATTGTTTTATGTCTGTGAAATTAATACAATTTGCATCTTTTAAATTAAAAATACCCCAATGAATCATTTAATACTTGTGAAATTAATTCAATTTGCATCTTTTAAATTAAAAAAGTTTTCGATGAATCATTTCATATCTGTGACATTAATACAATTTGCCATAATTTAAAAGATGCAAATTGTATTAATTTCACAGGTACAAAATAATTAATCAGGAAATTTTAATTAAAAAGATGCAAATTGTATTAATATCACAAGCATGAAATGATTTATCGGGAACTTTTTAATTTAAAAGATGCAAAGTGTATTAATTTCATAGGTACGAAACAATTTATTGTAAACTTTAAAAACTTAAGGTGAGTGTGTATGTACCTGTATAGTAAATGTAAATTGCCTATAAAATTAAAAGGTAAAAAATGAAATTAGGGGCGGGAGAAATGGAATCAATCGAAAATTCCAACCCAAAATTTCAAATTTTATCTTCGGTTCCGATTGGTCCATCACACAGCACACGGATCGACCCGTAATCCAACGGTCCTAATCGCCCTTAGCCTTAGCTCACCTGCACCAGCCACTCTATAAAATCACAATCTCCGATTCCCATTTCACCACCCAACGACGCATCCGAGAAAAACGTTCAGCTTCAATACTCACAAAGGGTTCAATTGTCATTTCCAATGGAGGCTGCCGCTAAACCGAAGAAGGGCGCCGCGGGGAGGAAGGGCGGCGGCCCCAAGAAGAAGCCGATCTCCCGCTCCGTTAGAGCCGGCCTCCAGTTTCCCGTCGGCAGAATTGGCCGTTACTTGAAGAAAGGTCGCTACGCGCAGCGTGTCGGCACTGGTGCGCCGGTGTACATGGCTGCCGTCCTCGAGTATTTAGCTGCTGAGGTAAAGGATTACGTGATGCGTTTAATTCGTTGTTTTGATCTGTAATGCGATTCGCTTAGTTCATTAGGTTCAGCATTGAATTGTGGTGTGGATCTGAGATTCTGCTATCGTGTTTTAATTAAGATTGTTGATTTGTCGAAAATGATTGGATTTCAGGTGTTGGAGTTGGCTGGAAATGCGGCTAGGGATAACAAGAAGAACAGGATCATCCCGAGGCACGTTCTGTTGGCTGTGAGGAACGATGAGGAGCTGGGGAAGTTGTTGCAGGGTGTGACCATTGCTCATGGTGGTGTGCTTCCAAACATCAACCCGGTGCTGTTGCCGAAGAAGACTGGCGGTGAAAAGCCCACCAAGGAGCAGAAGCCGGCCAAGGCTGCGAAATCACCTAAGAAAGCTGCTGCTTAGATTATGGAAAATTTGGTTCAGCGATTTTTATCAATTGTATGCTATTTTTTGACTTAGAATGGGATCCAGCGTAATATAGTTAAAGGTTGTAATTATATAGTGCTGTTGATTTAGAGCCCATTTTCAATATCAATCAAGTTTATTTAGCCATATTTTGTGGTTCGCGTTTGGTTCCTTCGTTATTTCTCTTCTGAATTTTGTTTGTTATGCTGTTTGAATCGATGATTGTTTTGTGGGAATTGTTCGCTAAGATTTGCCGTTTCGTTTTGTTCATCATCTGATGGTAAGAATTAGATTCCCAACAAAAATCCTTTGTTTTCATTTTCCTTTATTCTCCCTTTTTAAAAATATTTTTAAAAAATATTGCTGAGAATTGATTTTACAGATGCAAAGGTACTGTTTTTAATAGGTGTGGACTGTGGATGGGGTCAGTTACAAACTTCCTCGAGAAATAATCTAACATAAAATAAATGAGCACTATAGCTTACCTTTTTAATCCTTTCTGGAGGAAAAGTTGAATCTTTACAGAGGATGCGTTTCTTGCAAAAGATTCGTCCCGCCTTTACTTCGCCGCTCTATAGATGCCTCATACGGCGTCACATGCAACTATTCGTCGGAGGTCTCTCTCTCTCCCCCTTCGCATTTTCAAATGTGTGCAATGTCTGTCCTTACTGGGGTCTCTGAAATAAATTGGTCTCATGGTTCTATTTCCTGCTCGATGAAATGCTCCAATGAAGGCTGAAGGTTTACACAATTTATTTGCAAATTAGTAACAGGAAGCATGATATATACTTGTTCAGTTGCAAGGTTGAAGTGTAAACAATAATATGTGGAAATGATTAATTTGCTGTTGACACTATTTATATAAGAACAGATTGTTCCTAACAATTTTCAGTTGTGGCAAAAAAAAACTGATTAATTTGCTAAGAATATTTCAGAGGCCTAAGTAGATAAGGACCATTTGATTGTAATACGCTGATTCAGTAAGTGTACATTAGTATTCTCAGATGGTCACTCTCTCAAAAAAGGAATGCTTTCTGCTTGCAGGACTCTCTTATGATACCAATGAAACTGTGCTGAAGGATGCGTTCGAGAACTATGGTAAAATAGTCGAAGGTGGGGGAGTTACAAAATTACTACTATGATTTACTTGAGTTTTTTGTGGCATGGAAATGATTTTATAACATCAGCAGTTAAGGTAATATGTGATCGTGTGAGTGGAAAATCAAGAGGTTATGGATTTGTGCGCTACTCTTCCGAAGCAGAAGCAAACAAAGCCTTGAAAGAAATGGACGGCCAGGTATGCTCAAAGTGTCAGCTACATTGTTCTCACATTCCTATGTATCTTTGGTTCAGTAATATTCTTAGATAGTGCTCCCTGTATTTTGTGCTTTTTACAGTTGCTCGATGGCAGGAATATCCGAATTCACTATGCTCACAGAGGGGGAAGCAAGGAACTCAGGGTTAGGGCCTAAAACTCTGAACCTTTGTGGCTTTATATTCACCATATAATCCTAGTTTCCTTCTTCCATTGATCTATATCTGGCTTAGTTTAAACATTACCTACTTTTGATTGATTTTCTCATTTTCATTTTCTATCTTGCTTAGTTTGAACATTTCAAAGCTTAAGACCTCACTTTAATAGATGCCAGCACCATGTTACTGGTAACTTGCACATTTTGAGATCAGATTTTCCGTGCACGTCCTTTAGAAATGAGTCGGTTTGTCAGAGATTACATTGTACAATGATCAAGGAACTGATACTGAAGGGTATGTTGAAGAAGCTACAGTATTCACATAATGAAAAGGGGAGAGAA
This sequence comes from Salvia splendens, assembly GCF_004379255.2. Classification (NCBI taxonomy): domain Eukaryota; kingdom Viridiplantae; phylum Streptophyta; class Magnoliopsida; order Lamiales; family Lamiaceae; genus Salvia; species Salvia splendens. The sequence continues at coordinate 8,851,407 of NC_056038.1, forward strand.
AACACTACATCCATCCAAATATAGAAAATGAAGTATAAACAAATCAAGATTCAAATGAATATGTTAGAAAAAATATTTAAATTCACTTGTAAAAGAGGACATAAATACAATTTGTTAGGGGTGGGAGGTTGGATCTATCCCAATAGAAATTCCAACACAGAAAAGAGGCCACTTGTAAAAGAGGACATAAATACAATTTGTTAGGGGTGGGAGGTTGGATCTATCCCAACAGAAATTCCAACACAGAAAAGAGGTCCATTTCCTGCCTTTTTATGTGGGTCCTTACTCCTTGGCTTCTATATGCATTATAAGGAGTATTGTTTTTATGTTTAGTTTATTAAAAAGTTTCTCTATTGAAACTTAGATTAATGTTCTTTTATAACTGAATCTTATGTTGGTTACCACTCCTTTGACGTTAAGAATCGTCAGAGTCACCCTCTAAATTTTGTTTCCTGCTGGATGTTTGTTAGTTTGTCCCACATAAGGAAGGTGTAAGCAACTTAAGCTATTGCAGTCTTCCCTAGTTTTAGTATCCTTGTACAGGGGGGATTTGTGACAGCCCAGCAGCCTAGACATTATTGATTTCAAATAATAGGGATGCGAAGACTGATAAAGATGGGAAAATGAGAACAGTATAACCAGGGGGGGGGAGCTGATAAAGTGAAGCGGAATTCCTGGCATACACCATGCTCGATTATCTCGTTCTTGCATCTCCTTAGATAACTCATTAGTTACAAGAAAGGCAATAAAATGTATTCCACATCTGGTGCTCCTATATTCTTTCTGAGCACGTTACCGAATCAAATCTAATACATTGAGTGATTGGGTCCAATCAATGTTTCTAATTTGTACTCATTCTTTTAGTTACTGCTGCCTCCTTCATGCAGTTCATTTCTCCATCTCAAGCTACCTCAATAAATTATCATTCAAGGGAAGGTCACTATCCCCATATTGGATGTCCCTATGATGAAAGAAAGAAGCATCTTATCATGTGACTGATCAGAAACGGAAGTTATACTGAACTAGAATTTTACTAAACATTCATAATTCTCTTGCCCAGTCTTTTGGTAAGTGACCTAAATTTGAATAGTGTTTGGGTCGAGCAAGAGATAATAATAGCGATAGACTAATAAAGTTGTTTCTTCATCGCTGTTGTCAACTTATATAGCATAATGATTTTTCATTCTCTAAAACACTTGACATGGGGCGTAGAGTTCTTCACAGAATCTGTTACTGGAGTTGTACACCAAGTGAAACTTCTGATTGTCTAATATTCTGATCAGCTAAAAGTATTGATCTCACGCTGAGGTAGCATCATCTCTTCCTTTAGCACGTAGATCTGGATCATTACTTTTCTGCTAGAGGTGTCACTCCTTTATACGATCCTATAAATATGAGTCTTGATAGACTTACAGAAAGCTAGTATGGAACTTCAGGAGTCATATTTCTAGAGGAGTATTTTGTAATGCATTAATAGCTAACAAGGTCCAACACTTGGCTTGGTAATTGACCTCTTATCACATTGTTCCATTCTCTGAATCAGGGTCTTTACTAGCATGAATAGAATTCAATTTAGTATCATCCTGCATCCTAAAAGAGTTCCTGAAAAGGAGCTGGAAAAGATTGATTCTCTTTTTCGTCATTTTACTTTAGACTAAAGGCCCATTTTGGTCCTTAACATATTGCGATTTTGGTCCAAAACATTATTTTTTGAATTATTCGGTTCCTCACAAATAAAAACGGGTCACATTTAGTCCGAATTGGATGGCACTTATTCGGTCTCTCACAAATAAAAACGGGTCACATTTAGTCCGAATTGGACGGCACTGTTTAACAGTCAACGGATCTTAATTGGATGTTAACCGGATTAAGTTAATAATTAGGGTTTATTAATGTCTAATATCTACTTAACCCAAACAAGAACTAGGGCCGCCCGCTTCATCCGTACGCTCTCTTTCTCTCTCTCTCTCTCTCATTCCGTTCATCCAATTCCTCTTTCTCTCTTTTCTCCCATTCCCGAACCGGGACACCAGAACTTCCATCGCCCTTCTCCTTTTTCCCTCTCGAGGTCGCCGACTGTCGCTTGTAACTCTCCTCCACCTGCTCCTCTTTGGGTTGCCGCCGTCAGCAACTCGTGCTTTCCAGTGAGCGCCGGCTCTTGTCTTCGTCGCTGAAGTTCGTGTTCACCATCGCTACCAAACCGCCGCGTCGGGAGTCGTGCAGCGTTGTCATCAGCTTCATCAGCCGGCGTCGAGGGGGACGAGGCCTTGAGCGCGGCGTACGTATCGTCCTCAATCATCGGGGAGAGGGCGGGGGAGTTGGAGAAGTGGGCGTGGGGAGTATTGTACTATTGTGAGACTTGGCCTTCTTCATCGCGGGGAGAATTGGAGATGCGGCGGCGGAATGAGGGGAGGAGGAGGAGCGCTTGCTGGGGTTGGAGGTGCAGGTTGGGTGAGACATAAGAGAAAGAGTGATTAATCTGCTCAAGGGAAGCTTGAGCTCTTCCTCATTGCAGGAGAGAAGGTCTTTTTTGCGTTTTTGATTTTGCAAAGAATTGCAATCAATATTTTTTTTTGTTTTGGGTTAAAACTAAATGACAAGCAATTCCTTTTGTTAAAAATAATTTCAAATAAAATTAGAAGTTTTTTGAAAAAAATAAAAATTCGAATTTATTAACTTAATCCGGTCAACATCCAATTAAGATTCGTTGACTGTTAAATTTTAACAAGACCGTCCAATTCGGACTAAATGTGGCCCGTTTTTATTTGTGAGAGACCAAATAATTCAAAAGATAATGTTTTGGACAAAAATCGTAAAATCGCAATATGCTAAGGACCAAAATGAGCCTTTACTCTTTACTTTATTTGGCATACGGTGCGGTGCAACATCTGCAAATTGTCTAGAAATAGTCTAACTAGGAAACAATCAACACCATATCCTTATTCTCTCAGGAAAGGGACCCTGAATGAAGTCCCCTATGATGCTTCACTGCGTAAATACTGTTAGAGATACATTTGCACTTTTGCTAAAAATGTTCCCATCTACCTTCACAGCACCTAGGACTGCTCGGTGGTTGAATTAGCTGCCTAGGTTGGTTTCTGGAAAACTGGTTATACGAGTTTCTGTCCCAGTTAGTGTTCAAAGGCAGTTGTCTTTTCTTACAAACATAATTTTTCAGCAGTCAGTTTTAAATCTTTTGATAAGAAGTCAGTACATGAAACAGTAACTGACAGACACCACATCCTTTGATAAGGCTACAATCTACTTGTGCTACCACAATCTTGCCTCTCCCTTGAAAAAAAAGGTTATTGCTTCAATAGGTTGAATAACCAGTTTCTGATCTGTCCTCAACTTCTGATATTTTAAAATTTGATCCGACTGCCATGATTTTGTCCTTAAGTTTTTGCATGCCTTAGCAAATGTAAATGCTTGCACTATGATTCTATGCACGTCTCTCTGTCAAAGAAAGACACTGACTTTTGTTTTGTATTAGGATGAATGCTCTTCAACACCTATAGAATAATAGAAGGCTCCCAACACTCAGATTTTCCTCTCTTATGAATTGAAGATTTAGCAATCAGCCTCTTGCTTCAAGGCCTTCCCTTGTTTGTATGCTTTTGCACCTGGTGACAGATATGAGATTTCAGCACACAAGTTTGATGGATTGGCTGCAGTAAGTTAATTCCAAAAATTGCAGATATGATACTACATTTAGTACTCCTATCATCTCAGAGTAAATTGCTAAGGCTACACTTAACGTTCACTCAGAATGTTACAGAAATTCATCAACTTTTTGTTTCCTGGGATTCTTAATTTTCATACATCGCGTGAAAATTAGAGTGCAGATGTTTCAATTTTATACTCCCTCCGTTTCACCATAGTTGAGTCATTTTACCATTTCGGGAAGTTTCTTCATAGTTGAGTCATTTCCATAAATGGTAACTTTTCTCTCTCTCTTACTTTACTCTCTCTTACTTTATTCTCTCTACTTTATTCACTTTATACTTTATTCTCTCCACCTTTTCCTCTCTCTTACTTTTTTTATTATTTATTTAACACACCCAACATTTCTTCCTAAAACTCCGTGCCGAAAAGTTCCGCCTCAACTATGGCGAAACGGAGGGAGTAACTATTAGTATCTTTATAAAACAAGTATTGTGTCGTTTTAACTTTTATGTAATGAACTCTTGAGTTAACATTAGAGCATGCGCAGCGGTGGACGGCGGCGTTCGTCCGTCCGTGCCGCTGGCACGGACAAGCTCCACCGCCGCTGCGCTCGCGCCGCTGGCACGGCGCTGCTCGCTGCGAAGAGCACGCTCGTGTCAGCGAGCAGGCGACGTGGCGGCACGCGATTGGGCAACGGCATAGCCGTTGCCTTTGAAATTTTCTTTTATTAAAAATCGGTTTTTAATTTAAAAAACTGATAAAAAAAAATTCACTTCCCAAAAAAAATATATCCGTTTATTACCGTTTTTTACTACTTTTTAAGTTTTTTTTTTTATTTTTTCCCCCCCAAAATACACATTTTTTGCCCAACTCAATATGGCCAATAGGTCCACTATGACCCCCTCGCAACTTCGATCGCACGAGGCCATGATATTGGGCCTCCAAAGACAATTGGGGTTAGTGCCGCCGGATGAGTAGTCGTCCACGGGGGTATTTTTAGCTTTTAATTATGTAATTTTTAATTTTTAGGAGTTTAATTATGTAATTTTAATTTTTAGGATTTTAATTATGTCTTTTTTATTTTATTTGTAATTTGTAATATTTATTTTGGTTTTTTAATGAATTTTAATATTATGGAAATGTTTTTGTTTAATTGAAATTTAAATTGAATTGTGCTCGTCCTTGCGAAAGGGCACAGCTGTGGGTGTTGTGCTCTTGCCAGAGAGCAGACAAGAATAGTGGCGCTGGACCCACAACCGTGCTCGCTAGTAAGAGCACGGTTGTGGATGCTCTTATGTTTGTGCCAAAAGAAATGGTGAAATTTTGCAAACTACGAATTCGTGTAATACTTATTTTAAAAGGTGGTGTTCGGTTTCCTAGATAAAATAATATCAAGATATAATCTAGGATTGAGTTGTGAGATTATTTTAGTCATATGAGGTTAACTATGACTAATTATCTCATGATTATTCATCTAGGATTGAGTTGGGGTATTAAATCTAATGAACCAAACACACTACTAATTTAATCATGGGATACAATCTTGCAAACCGCTATTTAGTTACTACAAAAATATTCTTTCAAACTCAGAGGAATATGGATAAGAAAACTCGACTTGGAGTTTTAGCAAAAGCAAAATTTTACAATTATCACTTATATATAAATTCAAAGAAATTTCTGAAATTCTAAATGGAAAGATCAAACCAACGACTTATAATACTAGTACTACTATATTTTTGGTTTCAAAAAATAATTATTATAATTGTATTCATTTTGTTCTGAATTAATTGATTCATATTCCTTTTTAGACATACAAAATTAAAATAATCATTTTCTATATATATAAAAAAATTTAATCTTCGTTATCTCTTGCTATGTAATTATCTTTTCGCTAATTTAATGGTATTTTAATTAAATTCCTCCTACTATTATTCTCCGAGGTCCGAGCTATTTAGGGCTCAATATCTACATTGCACAAAACTTTGTGGACTATGTGAAATCATAAAAGTAGAAGGACTAATTGCGAGATCTACTAATTTACCATTCCGTAACCAGTCACACGGAGACGAGGAACATACAGCCGAACCGAAGTACAGAGAGGTTTCAACAATGGCGTGGAGGGGACAGCTTTCTCGAAATTTGAAGGAGCTTCGCATCTTATTCGCTCCTAATTCGGCTTCCAGCTCTTCCACTAGGTTTTTGCCATTCCATTCTCAATTCTATTTTGTCAAGCACATTTGTTTGGTCATGTATTCTAATTGATTGTGTGCGCTTCGTCTTTGTTTGACCAGAGCTTTCATCGAGAACAATTACAAGGATCTGAAGACAAAAAACCCTAAGCTCCCCATTTTGATCCGCGAGGCCACTGGCATCGAGCCTCAGCTTTGGGCGAGATATGGTAATTTGCTTATTTCTATGTTCATATAGATCGAAGTTTATCAGACGCTCTTCTGCGCTAACCTTTTGTGTTTTTTTTTTAATGTTTTCGCGAGTTAGATTGCTAGGGCAATTACCAGTTCCAATCAATTTCAGCCGAATACCATGAGAACTTTTTCTACAGATGACTCGCATTTGACGAATGATTTTTGAATTTTAAACTGTATTGCATTCCAATTTAGAATACTGGATGAAGTCGCCGCCGCGATTAGGGCACAGAGTAATGTGGTATAAGCACTATTTGAGGTTTTTATACGTAGAAATTAGGTACATATTGGATTCACAAATTGAGTCACAATGTGCGCCGTTAATGAGTTCAATGGTCCAATTTACTGGTATTGCTCTTCAACTTTTCATTTATCTGATTCAAAACCACATAACCACCCTGACGCTGCATATGTGAATATCTATAGAGTAGAAGTTACAACAATCCAGTTTCAAATATAAATGCTAGTCTGAGAACTTCTGTTTCACTTTGACGTCTTTCTTTCAAATTCGTGCTCTTGGCCTATGCAGTCCATCCTGAGCACTTTATCCTGTTTTATTTCGTGTTTCCGACAACAACTGATATATGCCAGTATTAGGACAATACTATGATAACTTTCACTAATAGTTATTTGCATTAATCTAGGATTTGGTGTGGAAAGGGGAGTGCGCCTGGAAGGTTTGAGTGAGGAACAGATTTCTAAGGCTCTTGAGGACCTTAATAAAGCAGGGGAAGCCCTTCAAAGCTGAGACATCTCCAACTGGATTCCTAGACAAATAATATGTCAACCAAAGTTTGTGGAGGTTGATTTTCTATTTCGAATCATGACAATTGTTTCAGTTGATCAGATGGTTGTTTGTCATTCATAAAATGTTATTGACAACAAATGCTATGCCTCTTATGAACGTTCTCTACTCACAAAAATCTTTGTTCCATTGGATAAGTATTCCTAATGTTTCGCTTCCTGCCTTGATGATATGAGAAGACTTTTATGTGTTCTGCTTGGTTTACGAGAGTCTGCATCTTTGGTATTATGCTTGTCCTATGAAGTGAAACGAAAACATATTAACAATTTTGTGCTTAATGTAATTTTTCTGGCTTGCTCTATGTCATCTGTTGATACTCACAATCTCTGCAGTTTGATTAGATATTTTGATAGTGATCTCAGATCTGCATTCTATATTCTGGCGGTTACTTTGTCCAAACTCAAGTTCGTATGGACAAATTGTCCAAACTCAAGTTCGTATGGACAAATTTTAGTGGTCGCCTTGAGAAGAAAGAGCACCAGGTATAGCATCAAGCATCATATAAAATTTTAGTGAAAAAATTTCATAGCAAGGCAGACTCACAGGATAAGGTCGCGTTATAGATGTATCATTCCTATAGTGCATAATCCAAGACCAAATCCGTCTCATTGGATCGATAAACCAATCGTCTAGATTAAATATCCCGTGTATCGTTTTGTAGCAGATTTAGGTCATTACATGGGTATGGTAGTCAACTGGTCATGATGGTAAGGGAAATCGAAAATTAAGTAAACTAGGGGGGGGCATTATGTATATGGAGTATACTTCATTAAACTAGAATTGCTAGCCAATTTGGAAGTACACATTGTATTATTTTTAGAATTATATGCATTGAGCTTAAGGCATTATGTATGTCGTAGGATATCATAACAATGCAATAGGCAATGAAGACCATTATACTATAGCTCCTTATAGATGTATACAAATTACATTTTTTTGGGAAAAATTCTTTATCTGAATGTATTGCAATTGATAATCCTTGTAAAATTATTTTTAATTTGATATATTGGAATTTCTTTTTAGATTTTTAAGAATTGACAACTGTCATTGAAAGTGACATGTGATGTTAATCGCATTATAACAATACGTCAATGCATTTTCTATACTCCACTGTGATATTATTCATATGAATCTACAACATTGTTGATTATTTCATAACTACAAAAAAAATATATCAAACAAAATCCAACACGCTACTCAAAAGTGCAACAATACCGTTATGTCATTAATCGGTTATAATAAGTGGGATTAATCTGTGGATTTTTGACATTATGATATTCTAATCTTAGTTTCCTTAAATGACATTGTGTGCATTATAAATTTACAATGCATAACTTAAATTTGAGTTTAATAAGCTAGTTTAGAGTTAGTGGTTTGTACAATTGATTATAACCAGTTATTCAATAATTCAATTCTATAGCGTGTGGGACACGTGATTTAATCTATATGCTGACTCAGCTTCGTTCACAATAATTTAAATGAATAAAAATAGAATTGGAACGTGCATGATTTCACCTCTCGTGGAAAGAAGATACGTCAATTTACCTCCAAATTTGGTTAAATCAAAGCGATGCCGTAAAAATTGTGTGTTCAACTATATATACACGCATCTATTGAGGCAGCAAAATTATTTTTCCTTCTCAAATGATCGGTAAGCAATCGGAGCGATCAGAATGCCACCGGCGTCAACGGCTCGCGGCCCCGCTTATCTCAACGCGCTCGCCGTTGAGATTGAGAAGAAGCTTCAACGTGTACGTACTCTCCAATCTCTGAATTCGAATCTTCTCACTTTCTATTTCATTTTTCCTTTTTCGAGGAATTTCCCCCTTTCGGTCCCTTTGAACCTTATCCAATATGGCAATATGCATTTTAGATATTATGAATTGGCAGTGGTTTCCGGCGATTGATATTTTTCCTTGGTAGGCGTTAGCTTCGGCAACGCAGAGGCGAAATTTGTTGCAAGAGTTGTTTGCGGACGTAGCTCTCGAGGTAGATGATCGCGCAAAAGGTGATTCACTTATTTTTCAGGCACAAGTTTTTGGATTTTGTTTTTCTTTTCTGGCGGATGGAGAGACACCGCGAGATGGGAGATGCATAAACATAGCAGGGTGAAATAATTCTGCTCATGTAATAGCTCTTTGGCAGTTGATGACAGTTGGAGGTGAATAGGATCTTTCCAAATTACATAGATTAGTAACCATCCTAAAGCAGCCTCTAATCCATAGAGTTTTGTCCTACACAAGAACTAATTTCTATTTCTGGCTCAATTGTGTTATTGTTTTCATCTTGTATTTAAGCACATGGTTCAAGAGAAGATCACAGGTTCTCCTGGTAATACTTTTAGGCCTATTGGTTATATGGTGTGATACATTTCTCTGCTATTTATTGAAACAGATATAATTTTTGGCGAGGAGGGTGCCATTTCTGTGGCTGATGATGGGTATGGAGGCCCTTTATGCTTTTATGATGTGCTGTCTGATCATTTCATTAGCATGCCAGAGAGCGGGAAATCAATCCTTGATTTGATTGTGCAACTTTGGAGCCAGTCATTTGCATCTAATATTTTCTCTTTGCTGTTCCACAAATGGGTAAGTCTTGTTAGTGTGGAGGTACCTTACATGTCAGCTGTTTAAGTGTGTACATAGAGATATAAGCATCCCACATTCCCACTTAGTGTTTTTGTGGTATTATGATATTCCTCTCTCGGCTTCATCTTCTAGAGAAACTTTACCCTATCCTAGTTACTGCTTTTCTTGTTGATTATTTCATTTTCTTTCCAATATCCTAACACACACTTCATACTGCAGCTGTTTGAGGTTCAGCTCGATAGTCCTGAGGTCCTGTTACGGTACTCTTCTGCTCTTGTACAAGGTGCTACAAATGTCTTCTGGTAAGAAACTTTTACATATTACAAGTTAAACAGTGATACCATATTTCAACTGGATAATGTAAGTGATTATCTAGATTGCAATACCATTTCAGTCGATTCATTCTTTAGCTTCATCATGTATGTAGTGAAATGACTTACTCAGACATTTTTACTTCCTTGTAAATAGCAACTCTTTCTATGGTGCACTCTATATGGTGCTTGGTGCACTATACTAATATAATTGCAAAATGAAAGCCCTACCACAAGAATATAAGAGATGAGGAAGGAAGGAACAAGGTTGAAAGACCCACATGTGTATGGTGATGCACTATGTGGTGTCGTGTCGCCGTTTTGAGTCCCTCTGTTCTTCCTATATGTAGTGGCCTATGTAGTGCCTTGCCTTGTACTCAAAACCTAGTTATATGTGGATCTATGAGGACATGTTGGTAGGAAATTAGAATGCCTAGTGTAGCTGGCCAATTAGACTGGTGAGCAAAAATTTCCTTACTATTCCAGGTTGATATTTCCTTGTATATTTTGAGAGACTGGAGTGGGCTTACCCACATCATGTTAGATTTGCATGTATAATGTATCGTGTATGAAGTTTTTCCAACTCCCCCCCCCCAAAAAAAAAGAAAAACAAAATAAGTGAAGAAATCCAAGAGAGATAAGGGACGCCACTGACCTCTACTCCTCTATGTTTCTCATGATTCTGCCCATTAGAAATTTCACAAGGGAACCTTTCTTATTAATTACAGGATTGACATCCAAACAAATACACGTCGTTTCCAGAGTTTATTTAAGGTGAGCATATCGGCAAAGTTGTTAATTGGCTTTTATTACATCTTAACCTCTCTACCATACTTTAGGTTCTTACACTTTCAAATGATTGTAGTATCTGCTTGAAGAAGTTGCTATACAGTCAGAGAGATTGAAGAAACTCCCCATACAGGTCTAGAATTTTATCATAAATCTTTCAGTTCTATTATTTATTTTTTAGTTCAAACTTGTACTAATATATCAAATTCACAATTTACTTTTTGTGCTTTTATTATCATTAGGCTCAGCGAAACTTGTTTCTTCTCCTGTCAAGATTCATTTTTTTCTACGATGCAGGTTTGTAGACCTTTTAGCATTTAGCAAGTAAGCTTGTTTTGAGTTGTAGGTTCCATTTTCGTTATTTCTTAAACAGGACTTGATTGTGAACTTTATAGTTGACAAGCTTCAAAGCTTTTTGAAGCAGTTTCCTGATTACCCCAATGCTTTCTTGGTTGGTGGCGGCCCTGATATATTTATCACTGAGCTAGCTGATCAGGTAACTAATGGCAGACATTTTTGAGGTTTTAATTGGAAAACATTTGTTCCATAGTTAGTTGTAATTGTTATCTTGATAATGATACCTGATTGCTTACTATTTTCCATTATGTTTCTTTTATCAGCTTCAGAAGTTAAAGGTGGAGCCTGTACTTCTGCACTACCTCACTCAAATAAAATCTCTCCAAGGTACATAAGTATCATATCTGGCGGATGATGTCACTGTAACTTGATTGAATAATTATTTGGATCTGTTAGATGTGACGGCCCCATATTTGTAAACTCTACAGGTGTAGAATTTCGAATGGCAACTAGTACAAAATTGAAAACTTGTCTCTATAGCTTCACATCTCCCGGTGGTCCTATGTATCCAACAAGAGCTGTTCGTCATGCTGCATGGGACGCTTTAGATTTTCTTTTCCCTGTGAGTGAATTGAATCCCTGCTAGTTGATGGTGTATATGTGTTGCTTATGGCTAGCAGAATCTGGATACACCCCCCTCTCTGTTGCTTCCTTATGCATGTCATTAGGAAACTCTAATTTACTGCTTGATCTTTTAAATCTGTATGGTATTTGAGACTTTGAAACGAGGTTATATTGGGAGATAAATAATACAGTAAGTTTTTGGAATCATCAGGTTTGAATTGTATATACATAAAAAAACTTAGGTATGCAATCACCCTAGGGTGGCCTTCATCCATAGGTGCCTAATTATTTTAAATAGTTTCCGATGAGATAGAATCATGAATTTAGACAAGTCCTTCAATGTAGAGATTCCTCGAGAATATTTTCCTTGACTAAAGATACAAGGATTACTCCAGTGCATCATCCAGGAGACTGGTATTTTGTTATCTAATTGCTGCCAGAAGATTATAATCATTTGAGGCCACAATCTCCAGCTTAAAACAAAGAATCCTTATTGTTGTATGTGGGCATGAATTTTGCGATATTTTACTAATAGGGAGGGAGGGGAAGAAGGAAGGTTTGGAGCTAAACAAACTGTATTGGATCTGAGTTCATCACTGTTGTCATCATTAAGGCCATTTGACCCCTTCTGTTCGACACTGTCTTATGACCTGATGCATATCATGCTCATTTTTTTGCTGCAATGAATTGTGCCCATATCACTTTACCTTGGATTTCATTTCTCAGCAAGATAATGTGCTTGTTTCTGTTATTTGACGCTGCTGTTTTTCTTCTCTATTGCAGGTGGGCAGATACCCTCGACATCTAATAAGTCTGTTTTTCCGCTTGTTGTATCCGTGGTACTGGCCCTCGTCTTGTTGGAACTTTGTAGTTTCTTGTATACAAGCTGTGGTGTATTCCGTGTGGAGGTTGCTGTTTTCTAGATGGGAAAACCTGATAAAACCAAGGCGACCAAACTAGATTTGTGGATGGGTAGCTATCATGTAACACTAATCTTTCATTAAACTCTGTTGAGAAGAGTTGTATTCTGTAATACTACTACAGTACTACTATATGTTTCTGTAATCAAAATAGTTTTTTCATTGAGACAATTCGAGCTAGAGTATTATGTATTACTACTATGTTACTAGATTCATGTAGCAGAAAATCAAAAATCTGTTGCAGATATTATTTCGAAGAACCTTCACATAATTGAGATTTTCAATTGTGGTTTTTTATGATATTTTCTGAGCGAATTATGTATCCAACTTGAATAAAAGTTGAATATCCATGGGTGTCGAAAATGGGGTGAAAAGACCAAAACGCCCTCGGCGTAGGAAATTAGAGCTAACATTAACGGATAACACTCGAAACATACATTCATGAACTCAGCTATCCACAAAAATTAGTTTCCTTTTTCCTCTTCCAATTCCCCATGGCGAGGATCCTGATTTCTTCCCCGTCTTTCTTCGGAACTCGGCTTCCCTCGATTTCCCGCCATGGAACCAGGCGCATCAGCACCACAGTGAACTTCAGCCTCCACCAGCTGCCGCCTATCGACCACGCTGTTGACTTCGCTGCGATTGTTCTGAGAGCTGAGAGCTTGCTCTACACAATTGCTGATGCTGCCGTTGCCGTGGACGGCGCCGCTGGCCCGGCCGACTCGGCTACTGCTGCCGTCCAGAAGAACGGAGGATGGTTCGGATTTATCTCAGACGCCATGGAAGTTGTGCTCAAGGTAAATGGTCGTTTACAAGTCGTCTGAGCCGAGTCTGTTAAGTGACTACGCAGAATTCAGATTTGATTTATGTGTAGTTTCCTAGCAATACTTCATGGAGTACAATACTTAAGAGGTCATCTCGATAAAATTTCTTTTGCACGAATTGCTTTCTAATATCAACATAAGCAACTGCTTTCTACTGGAAGCTCAAGTATACTTAAATCTATTTAATGTTATGATAAAAATACAGTAGGAAAAGGTTGAGAAAGAACTGAAGGCTATAATACTGCAGAATAGGTAGTTATAAACCCACCCTGAACATAATTGGGGCCTTTTTGTCGTCTCCTAAGATAAATGAAAATGGTTATTTTAGTACAACTCTATTAGGGTGAAAATCTTGAACAGAAGAGGGAAAATTAATTGAGACCTTTCACTACATTAGTTCAAGCTTCAAGAAGGTCATTCTCTTTTCTAATTCTTTGCACTATTTATATGAAGGGGGCATTTTGGCATTTATTATTAGACTGGGCTGTTTCATGTTGCATGAGGTCATTTCCTGGCTAGAGTTTAACAAGCAATTTCCACATCCACATGATGCCATCTTTAACTTGATATGGACTATGAAGAGGAACTCACATTGATAACCTGGCAGCTTCGGAAGGAATTACGGAATAAATCAATAATTTACTTCATATTTGTACGTTATTGGCAGATACAATAAATTTTATAGTGTGGACACCTAGTTACACTAAAACTTCTTTTCCTTTTCCCGTTGGTGCTATTCTGTTTCCAGTTTTTGTATGCATCCTGAGATCATACTTGTAGGTCTTCATTATTTATTTAGTGACATGAAATATTTTTATGAATAAAGGATGATGAGCTTTAAATAAATCAGTTTTACAGATAAAAATGATTTTAGACATGCATAAAGTGAGTAAATTAGGAATAAGATGTCCTGCAAGGAATTATCCTAAGTTTTGGTAATCATAAACATTGATTATCATTCGAACAAAATCAGTAGGTTTCTGGTAGTTTAAGATTATTATCAAAGATTTGTGATAAATGCGCTAGCATTTTTGACTAACGACTGGCTTTTATCATGGCAGATTCTGAAGGATGGACTTTCAACTGTTCATGTGCCATACGCATATGGATTTGCCATAATATTGCTCACCGTTTTTGTTAAAATCGCCACACTCCCTTTGACCAAGCAACAGGTTATATGTTGCTTCAGCAACTATTTGAAATATGAGACATGTTCTCTATACCACTAATATTTTCCTTGCCTGCTCGTATTTCTTTCTTTATGAAGGCTGAATTGCCTTTTTTTGTGTAATTATCACCTGTTCTCATTTTATCCTCATTCATATTATTTCCTTTTGATAAATGTCTCTTAATAGCTAGATGGTATCTGTGGAGTAATGTGCATTTCTTTCTATGTAAGGTTGAGTCTACACTAGCAATGCAGAATCTTCAGCCAAAGATCAAATCAATCCAACAAAGATATGCTGGAAATCAGGCAAGCATCTTCAACTGTTTTTGTAGTCTAGACTCTTATATTTTGAGTCATTGAGACAAAAAAAATTACTATAGATTCTTGCCACTTGCCACCTTGCCTTGGTGAACTAAAATCTAATGTAGTGAAATTTTCAGGAAAGAATACAACTCGAAACTTCTCGTCTATACAAACAGGCAGGGGTCAATCCTCTAGCAGGTATAGTTTTAATCAGTCAGTTTAATTTTCCTTCTATTCTAATTTTTTTAATTAGCTTGATGCTGCATAATTGGCCGATACACACACCTCTATAGCATTTTGGGTACAAATAGCATCTCTTCTGACCATTCATGGGCATTCTTAATGTCTCCAAGTCAATCAATTTATTTAATTTTATCAATCCAGTAGAAAAATGGCTGTTTTACCCTTAACTGATGTGGTCATTGAGGTTGTTTGGAAGTATAATTTTTGCTGAAGGTGGTTTAGTCCTTTTATTTAATGAACCTAAATTATCTTGTCATTTCTAGTCATGCTGTAAATTTTCGCAATCCTAGATAGATAATGTACTTTGGAGTCACAGAGATCTTTTTTGTACTACTGATGTTCCACCGAGACTCTTGGTAAATGAAGTATTTCGTTTGTGTTGCAAACAAATATTCATATGTTAATTGTTTATTATCCACAACTCTTTACCATTCTAACTTTTCACTAAGTGTTGACCAAAAACTGCTCCATTTTAGTCGTGAATTTCATTATTGCTTTTATGATTGTTGTTTTTCCCTTGTCAAATGATTATCACCAGGATGTTTCCCAACCTTGGCTACAATACCAGTCTGGATAGGTTTATATCAAGCTCTTTCAAATGTGGCAAATGAGGTAACAAGAAACTGGTTGATAGGATGGCATATTTAGCATCGCTTGGTCTGTTAACTGTTCTCTTATTCCTCTTGCACTTTAATGCTAAACAGGGATTGCTGACTGAAGGGTTCTTTTGGATTCCCTCTTTGGGAGGGCCCACAACAATAGCTGCTCGACAAAGCGGAGCAGGAATTTCGTGGCTGTTCCCATTTGTGGTAATTGAAATTTAGCAATAAAAGGACTTGGATAAATATTGCACAAGTTAGTGCTATACTTGAATGCATGCATCTCCATCAAACATGATAGCAATACATGTCCTAGCTGAAACCCATATGATAGGATGGAGGTTTAGTTGGTCTCACTGGCATTTTTTATTTTTCCTGAAAATTTTTCTACCAGTGGAATATAAGTTATCATGGTGTATTCAAATAAATGGTTAACATGCATTCTCCATTACATTTTGCAGGATGGACATCCACCACTTGGTTGGCATGACACTGCAGCTTACCTTGTTTTACCTGTTCTTCTTGTTGTGTCACAGTATGTCTCCATGGAAATAATGAAGCCTCCACAAGTATGTTTCCACGTAGTTCTCTCTCTCTCCTATACCTGAATCATTTCTCTTGCGACATTGCACTGATACCTTAATCCTCTTCTGGTAGACAGATGATCCAAATCAAAAGAACACGCTTCTTGTATTAAAGTTTTTGCCCCTCATGATTGGCTACTTTTCATTGTCAGTTCCATCTGGCTTGTCAATATACTGGTAATTTTCATTATCTTATAGTTATATTTCATGTGCATACTAAGATCTATCCTTAACTTATAAGCATCCGAGGGAATAAAAAGTTAACACATCCACAGAATTCTATCAATTTTGTATGCTTGATAAATTGTAGAATGAGTGACGAAATTGGCAATACACAATACTTTAGGTTACCATAAAGTATTCTGTAATATTTATCAGCAATACTTTTGGTTCGTCAAAAACTGCTGACGAAACTGCAGTTGTGGTTTTATCAGACAGCCATAAACCTTAGTAATTCATATGAATACTGCTTGAATGGCATTTTATGTGACATTCTATGTTACTGTTAAACTTAAAGCTAACCACTTAAGATGCTTTATCATTTAGGTTCACGAATAATGTGCTTAGCACAGCACAGCAAGTTTGGCTACGGAAATTGGGAGGTGCAAAGCCTGTTGTTGCTGAAAATGCCAGTGGGATAATCAGTGCAGGACGTGCAAAACGGTCAGGTGCTCAGCCAGAACGAACGGGCGAAAGGTGGGTTTGTGATTCAATTATTTTTATTGCTATCCTTTTCAATGCCCTTCAGACCATAACTAGAATTATTCCTGAAACAGATTTAAGCAGCTTAAAGAGGAAGAGAAGAAACAAAAACCTAGTGCTCTGCCCGCAGATACTGTCCAGGCTTCAGACCCAGCTGATTCTGAGTCTGAAGATGACTCAAACAATGATACTGAACCAAAGGTACATTTTAGCTCATTATTCACATGAGATAAACTGCCAAGGCCCTTCTTGGTATGATGGAATGGAATGTGATACCTACTTCCATTCTATTCATTTTTAATACAATGGAATGAAGGAGGGAACGGAATGAAAATGCAAAGGAACTGCAAAAAAATTGTCATTTCATTCGTATCTTCATTCCATTCCATCACCTTAAGAAGGGCCTAAATTTCTTTTGAGTTGTCTTGTAGTGTCAAAATGTGTTCCATAACTTTACTTTTCACTTGGAAAGGAAATCTGTGCTCTGCTTTTATGTTACCCAAACAACTAAAAGTTGCTCTGGAGGGGGATTTATCCTAACACTCTTTGTTCCCCCTTCTAGCATCTTTTTGGTCAGAGAGTGTTAGTTCTTCGATTTTCATCATCATTCCATGCTTGCCAGTTTCAGTAGTTAGGGATGACTTTCTTGAATATGCACCTGATATATTCCGTGTCTAATATAGTAATTTTTTATTTGAAGAGAATGATAAAGAACTTTTTTTAAAAATGCACCACGCGTGTGATAATAACTTCATAGTTCTTGTTTGGAATGTCCATCAATAACTTTCCATTTCTTAATGTAGATATTCACTTCAAATTATCATTTTTACACATTGAAGTAAAACCTTTAGTTTTCAAACATCACTCTTTCAGCCCAAGTTGTATACATTTATATTTCCTTGTAATAGGAAAAATGTGTTTATATTTTAGCAAAGCTATTAGGTTTTACAGTAGGGGTTAATATATACCATTAGAGATAACATCATGTTATGACTTATCCATCTATCCATGCTATCTTTTGTAAGATGAATTAAGTTAAGAGTACCTCTTGGTTTCTATATCAGGATAAGGAAGTTCTTGAAGAGGCATATACATCTAGTAATGCAAAAACAGTTCCTTCAGGGCCTAAGAGAAGTAAGCGATCAAAACGGAAGCGCGCGGTATGACTCCTAGAAATTTTGTAGTTACAATGAACGTTGTATATTTGTTGAAATATCAAATTAATATATAGTGGCCATTTTCTTTCCTGCAAATAGTTTAAGGTTCATGATATAATCAACATCAGATTTTGTTAGGTTGAGATTGGTTATACCTTGCAATTTGAACTGGTCATTCAGCCTGTCAAGTGTAGAAGTGTAAATCAGAAGTTGGGGGTTACAGAATCATGAATAGTATTTCATTTCCTTATCTGACTAGAAGAGAACCGTGACATTGTTTTTCCTAGGAAGATTACACTTCTGACAATCTGGCCTAAGATACTGTAGCGATTAGATTTTTACAACTTCTCTGACGCAAGATCATAATGTTAAGAGCCAGAGTTCTACAGTGTTATCCTTCGTCCCCTCTCAGGCACCGCTGGGATTTTTTGCTTGCTATTCTTATTCTTTAAACGCATATAAGCTTATAGAATAATCTTAAATGTTCTATAAGGTGATGGGAATTATAGGATTATTTTGGAGCTTAATAAAAAATAGATTCTGCAACTAAACTTTGTGGAATTTGAATATAACTAGAACGACGAAACTTATGAATACGATAATTTTTGGTAACTTAACATAATATGATTAAGACTATATATTGCGTACCACATTTCCAATAAACCTTTTGATATTCTGTTTTATTTTGGAAGTTATAAGGTTCCCTGTATATCGGCACTACTTATAAGCTCTCAGCATCCTATAAAGTAAAATACAGTAAACCTCAGGAACTCTTGAATCTTACAAGATTTCTGGAATTTATAAAGTGATACTGATGTGGTGTTGTTTTAAAATTGAAACGAGGGTTAACGTACAAAGTCTAAGGGGTTTATTTTTATAATCTATCTAAAAAATAAATCGCAAGTGGGTTATTCCATATTTTGGGGGGTGGGGGGTATTTTTGATTTTGAATCCAACATTTGAACATCTTGATAGCTTCTGAAGGAACACTCTACACTCGGAGAAACAACATTTTGGTTGTTGACAGATGCACCAGCTATGTCAAATGGAAAGTGACTATAGTACCTCTATTCTTCAAACCAACTACACAGAAAATTCGAAAACCAACCATGTAAATTTCTATGCAGTTCTATTAAATTAGACAAATATTAGTGGACTGAATCTCAGCTCAAGTTTTTGTAGTTAAACTTGAACTTGACTCGCCTCAGATTTTTATGTCCATGAGCTCATTTGTTAGTTGACTCATTTTCAAGCTCAATGAGCCTAGCTTCAATTTTTTAGCATAAAATTGAGTTTGAGCTTGATTGTTTCAAGTGTAATCCACTTATCAGTGATACAAAGCTTGAAGCAACAAACAAGTTGAGCTTGAACAGGATCGTAAGTTGTAACGATAAACATATAAGCTCGCGTGCTTTTGAGCCAAAAACTGCAAGCCCTTCCTTGGTAACTCATTAAACTTTTGAGCTTGCTTCACGAGACTAACTATGTTAATCGATGAACTCCATTCTGAGAGTTCCTGCCTTGTTAGCAGCATTAATATCTTGGCAACTCTAGGTGATTGGTAAGACCAAATAATAAGTGTCCCACCAACTCTAGGTGATTGAGTGAAGTTTCTAATCATAGCTATGATTGGCTTTATATAGTAGTTGGCCACAAACTGAAATAAGCTGAACTGAATCATCTGAGAACTTGAATCATATTACAAAGTACTATGATCATAAGATCGAAAAAATTATTGGTAACCCCCCAATAGCTAAAAGGAAATACTTGGCCTACATACAAGAGTTGTGCATTTCTTCAGGCCTTTGATGGTGGGCGGTTATTTCCAACTGGGCTGGGTCCGGATGGTGTCTTTCGGACATATGCCTCCTTTCTGTTTGTCTGTTGACAGAAATGAGCATACTTTCATCGCTGTTAACATATCAAACAGGTATCGGAGTTGAGGAAAATGATTCTTCTAATGTGCTTACCTTGTCTTCCTGACTGTTACCCCCTGTGTCAAATGCAGCAGCTGCGATCTTGGAATTCCCTACAGCAGATATATGATAGGTAGTAGGTCTTGTTAGAACTGGAATCGCTGATTTGCGTTGGATGGTGTGAAATTCAAGCTTACCTTTTGTTGTTTCTTGAAATGTGGCGGAATTAGCATAGTGCTGTTGAAATGCAAGCAGTAGGATAGATAGAAGGAGAAAAGGAAATAAAGTGTGTAGTGTTTTCATCTTAAGGTTGCAGTGCGGGAAATGAAGGAGGTGTAGAAACTATGAAGTGAGATATATAAGCAAAGCAGAGAGAATAATGAGAATTGTTGGTGGGAGAAATCTGTGGTTTTTGTTTGTTCTCATTGTGAGTTGACTTCTTCACCCTCATCATAATCTTGAGTTGAAGTCAATCAAGGCCATCATTGAATCAAGTGGTTTTGCATGGAGTGGAGGTGGAGGATATGTTTATTTTCTAGACATCTATATGTAATGCTCAAATTTATAAAGGAAACAGGTTGGTTGGAGTTTGAATTTTCAGCAACTTATATTTGTACTGGTCCGGGTACTGGTCTATGATTGTGATTGTGATTATGATTAAGGGACAGGCAATTCACCAGATGCCAATTTCTTTTTAACATATTTGTGGAATCAACTAACTCTCTTTCTGGAATAAGAGAGTCTATCCCTATATTCCCTACTACCTCAGTTGTCGATGCCACTTTTGTAAATAATTCACGCCATTTGTTGTTGGTATGCGCAGTAAAAAAAACAGTTAATTTCACTGACAAATTATGTACTCTCTCCGTCCCATGGTAGTTCGGCCATTTCTTTTGGGCACGAGATTTAAGAAATTGATGCGTTGAAGGTTAAAGTAGAGAGGATAAAGCAAGAGAAAGAACAAAGTAAAAGAGATGAAGAAAGAGTAAAGTATGAGAAATGATAAAATTTTTGCCAAAAAAAAAATTGACTCAATTATCTTGAGAGAACTCAAAAATGAATATGAGTCAATAATCTTGGAGTAATTAGTAGCAGGCGTGCCGACATTGAATTTATTCAAATGAACTTTACTTGCTAGACATAGTCATAGGTGTTTCAATTGTTAAGAGTGATCTAAAAAAAGAGTGATGCTAAATGGTCATATTATGACCGGCCATAAAGAGTTAATTTAGTCCATTTACATATATAAAAAAATTAGAATTACTTATATAACCTTATATGCGTGTAAATGAACTTGTGAGTTGGTACTTATCTTTGAATTTCATTATGTAAAACACATTAATATCACGAATTACTGTATACGTTGAGCAACAATCAAGAAATGACAGTAGTAATAAGTTGAGCAAAAATTACGAAAGAGCAGCAGTAACATGTTGAGCAACAAATAATGAAAAGGATGTAAAAGTAAAATCAAGTAGTATTAAACCAAAAATTTGAAAAAAAATCAGTTTTTTTTGTTATTTAATTAATTTATGGCGGGCCATAATATGACAACCTAGCTTTATTAAAAACAAAACCTTAACAAACACCAGACCGCTCAGATATGATTATAAAAATTTAGACTATTCGCCTAGTCTCAAATTAAAATGCGTTCAATTTTCGATACTGTGGAAACCAAAAAATTGTGTTAGAACTTATAAAGGGCAATTACTCCTATTAATTTGGACTATTTGCCTAGTCCCTAATTCAAATGTGTTCATAAAAGCCCTTCTAGTCTTACTCCCTCCATCCACGAAAAATAGAGCACATTTGTCATTTTTGGTTGTCTACGAAAAATAGAGCACATTTAAATTAAAGTTTTCAACAACTTATCTCTTACCTTTTTTTCCTTCTCTCTTACTAAGAATATAAACCTCACGTTCCACTAACACTACTTTTCTCTTACTTTTTTCTTCCTCTTAGTACTACTAATATGAACTCCACATTCCACTAATACTACTTCTCTCTTACTTTACCAGTTAAACATTAAAGTCTGTGTCATTCACAATGTGTCCTATTTTTCGTGGACGGAGGGAGTTTAAGTTATTGGATTACAAACACATCCCATCCCATGTCGGCTCTGCAATCCAACAATATGGTCCTATCCTAATAAATCCAGTCCCCTGTTTGAAGCTATAGAAAATAATTAGCCCGTGATTATTAGTTCAAACTCGTATCGACCCAATATTTTAATGTTCAACAGGTTTATTCATCCCACCGTAAATAGTGGGATGTCGAAACGGGTATCCGCACCCAAAAACCGAGTATCAACACCATATTTAGGAGGAAAAATACATACGGTGATACCCAACGTGGGCACCTACACCTTACCTTTTTTTTAATTATCTCTTTTGCTTTAATAGATTGATCCGATCACTCAAGAAATCGTCGAGATTCAACAAATTGAAGCAGGATTTGGACAACTTAATGACAAATTATACAAATTTTATTTTATTTTTTGATCTATTAAGCTCAAAACTAATTTAATCTAATTGATATTCTCTCTATCCCACAAGAGTACATAGTTTTTTTTAATCTGTTCCACAAGAGTATGCACTTTCTAACTCTGGAAACCCTTTTCTCTCTATCGAGATAATATTCATTCTCCACTAATAATACTTTAATGATCTTTTCTTTTTATCTCTCTTATTTTATTAATTGAGCATTAAAATTCATAATCAACTTCTATACTCTCGTGGAAAAAAGAGAATTTATATCCTCTGACAAGTTGACACCACTGAAAAGACAGTACCCACCGACTTGGTATCACAAATATCAAAAGTGGCTGTCTTTACAATAACTATTTCATCATATCATCCTATTTGTACTCGTTTCGTAGTTTCTTGTAATGTTTTTGCACAACTTTGTTTCTGTAAGTTGGAATTTCATCGACCAAAAATATTACAAAGGTCGTTTCTGTACATGGTCAACAACAGTTTAAAATTTCTGTTGATATTGTTAAAGTTTATGACAATTTAGGGTCTACACACAAAGTTTAAGATCAAATTTGATTCAAATTAATATACATTTAATTTCATTTTTAGCTCCTTTTGACTAATGTTGATGCTTTCACTTATTAATTAGCTTGGTTGCTCCTGATGTAAAACCAATCATATATAAAAATAATGGATAATCTGTTTTCTTTTTCTCTATTGATTTTTTTTATAATGACCCATCTAAATAATAATGAGATCATGAAGGCTGCTAATCTAAATCTTATTAATATAGAAGAGAATAAAGAATACATTTAGCCAGAAAAATATAGTAGGAGTAACAATTTTTCTTACAAGTTCAAAAAATAACACTAGTTCAGCCGTATTAAGTATTAATAACAGGTAAAAGTGTTTTAAATAACAAGGAACTCTAATGTACTCCACTTGATAAGCAAAGGATACAAGACCATCTTATATTAATACCACAGTCAATATCATCAATCATTTCCAAGTATAATGAACTTGAAAGCACAAGATTCAAATTTCATACACAGCCTCAATAACGAATAAGGATTTATAAAAATAAGGTGAAATTTTATTATATACTATTATACATAAAATCCATACACAAAATATCGTATTTCAAATTTGAATTAGAATAGTTAAAATAAAATTTAAATTGAACTAGTCAAATAACATGAGTAGTTTAGGATACTGTATAAAAAATAATTACAAAAGGATCCCAGAAGGTAAAATTGTTAAAACCATCCCAAATGACCATAAATACAAGAAAAACAAAGGAAAAAAGAAACCCAAAACGCATCGAAAACGAACCGGATTAGTGAGGTGGACTCACCCTATACGTGATCAGTTTTTCAGGATTCGTCGGGTGGCGTATCTGATACGCACTCCACGCGAATCACACCATGCGCGTATCCAATGCTGCAATATGGTATTTTTAAGAGAACCCCTACATTGTAGAGCTAAGTTGAAAAATCAATATAAATATGCATATTACTTCTTCCACTGCTTATTAAAACCTACTCAATCAGTATGCTAACGAGTTGGTGTCATCTACTAATATACCTTCAAGACAACACAAATTCATTAGGCGGGCGAAGGCAGACGAGAACCTCATGTTCCTCTGGTCCCACGCGATGTTTAGGCACTTTGATCTCAAGAACTGTTCCACTATTGTCAAAGTACGCTTCAAGCTTAGCATCATCAGGGATCCGTGTAGGCAGAGGGATCTCTCGTCTGAACTCTCCCGGTGGACAGTGCTCCGGGGCGGGGTCGGTGAGTTTGAATGTCCGGTCGTTCCTCTGGATGAAAGGCATACACGCTGTGCTGACTGACGAGATCTTCACCACACCGTGTGTGAGATTGTTCCACCAGTGCACTTTCACCCTTTCAGGATCAGTGAAAGGCAGAGTAACGAGAATCAGATATCCTTCCTCGTCCTCATAAATAGTCTTGGCTGCTGTAACAGGGCCATATACGTTTCTCACCACCCCGGTAAACTCATTCAACCATGGAGGCTCCACGGGATGAAACTCTACATCTTGATGTCGATCCCCATTGAGATCATTAGGCAAGCAGCAGTCTTCATCATGCCCATTTGTGAAGATTTCTTTCCTTTTCTTGTTGCAAGAAGATGAGAGATCAATCCCGTTCCCATTTACATGGTTAGACGGCTGAGTTGATAAGTTCAAGCCCGACCCATTAAGCAGCTTCTTCGCAGGGTGTGATTGTGCAGTGTTCTTCAGTTGCGAAAACGGTCTTTCAAGCTCAAAATCCGTATTTGGAAGGGTCCTCCACGAACTAAACTCTTTTGCCTCAGGCGGGATGCAAAAGTTTAGATCTCTACCAGTTAGCTCCACCCACTTCTTCTGTTCCTCATCATCGAGGCCCATGAGATTGGGCGATGGAACCAGCTCTATCCCGTGCAAACATTGGGGATTCGAGAGCCCCCTGTAGTGCTTCCGCTGCATTTTGTGAGACCGCACAAAACCCTTATCAGCACAAAATGGGAATGGGCACTGGCCCTGGCGCGAGTGGCCATTCATGTAGCTTCTTAACTGCATCTTACCTAGTGCATTTTCGGGCCTCTCCTTAAAAACCCACATATACATATTCTCCATATCATGTTGCACCAGGAATACATCCAGTTCAAGATCAGATTTATCAAAACCAGAAACACCATTGTTGTCCCAAACCACATTGCACTTGGACTTCTCTTTCAAAACAGGCTTGAAATAGAACCTAAAGAAGAACCAAGCACCCCACACACTATCCAATCTCTTGCCGGCACACTTTCTCCCAATCTTAGGCAAATCAATCAGCTTATCCGATTCATTAACTTGGTGTCCCAACCCCACCTCAAGCATATCAAATGTGTCATGGTTCCACGACTGAGGAGGAGGGCTTGGCTCCACAGACAATGGTAGATTAATATCCGGTGGCCCGGAAAGAATAACCTGCCTATTCATGTCGCGTTCCGACTCATCGTGACAGGTAGCTATTGAATCCATAGACAAGAATGTTGAAGGGGGATAATTCTCAATGCTTAAGCTAGTCAAGAAATCTTCCCCCATTTCCTACCCTTACCCTCCCTCCTACACTCAACAAATTAAGGTTTTATATCCAGACACTCAATAATTTCAATTTACACCCACCAAAATCAAGTCAAGAGGGTAAAGACCGCACCTTTATACAAAAGCTCCACTGTCAGGAAGCTCTATACAATCAATAAATCAAAAGCACAAAAAAACCGCACCTTTTTGGAGAAGTTCCACAGCAAGGAACCCCTACATAATCACCGTAACACTAATTTTTACAAAGATCACATCAAATTCCAAAAAGGTACTGACGGATTTGATCAATTGGATCGAATCTGTGACTCCCAGATGAGCATAAAGAATAGGGCTAAACATACGGGGTAGGGAAAATGATGGGCTATCCGACAAGGGAAACGAATTCCAAGAGAAAAAAGGGCTAGAACATAAAAAAGCCAAAAATTACCTTCAGCTTGTAATTCCAAAGAAATAATTTTGAAGATCTGAGATTCTGAGTTCGACAATGTCCACCCAGAATTTAACGAACATTATCAGTAATCGAAAGCTCAATCAACTACTCACACACTTTTTTTTAATCTCACCATATAAATCGAAGTACATAATCTTTAAATGGTCAATATTATTCTGATGTATTCCCTCGCGATCCCGTTATGAGACAATTTTTAGCATTGAAAAAATCAGAAATAAATAGTAGGAGAGATAATGAAGTAAAAGAGAAATAGAGGGTGGCAAAAAAAAAAAGAGAAATAGAGGGTTGCTTTTTGCAATTTACATCATTTATAGTGGGATGACCTAAAAATAATACTTCTTCCGTTCCTTGTTAATAGATGTACTCCCTCCGTCTCATGCTACTCGCACTTTTCATTTTAGGCCGTAAATTTGGGATTGATTTTTTTGTGTAATTAAAAAAGAATTTTAGGTGTAATGAGACATCACTTAATAAAAGAGCTCTTAACTTAAACTAACATATTAATTAAATGCATTAATTCTAACTTAAATTATAAATAATGTAAGGACTTTGTGACGAGCCGAAAAGCAAACGTGCGAGTAGCACGTGACGGAGGGAGTATTTCTTTTTGGCACGATGTTTAAGAATAGTGTGTTAAATGGATGGTGAAAAAGTAAGAGAGAATAAAGTATGAGAGATGAAGAGATAATAAAGTAAAAGGAGAATTACTTTTTTGTCAAAAATAGAAATGACTCAATTAACTTGGAACTTCCCGAAATAAAAAAATGACTCTATTAACATGGAACGGAGAGAGTAGATCTCACTTATAAAGAGTAACTATTTTAAAAATAATTATATATTAAGATAGTGGTCTATTTATTAAACAAAATAAAGTATCTTGATTAAATAAAGTATTTGAATGGTACTCATAACAATTGTTGAATAGTTACAAACAAACAACAGAATTAATAGTACGTAATTCCTCCGTCCCTAGGTAGTAAATGCATTTCTTTTCGACATGAGATTTAAGAAAAATATTTTTAAATGAGTTAAGTAAAATGAGAATAAAGTAGAAAGAAAAAAAAATAGAGAGAGTAAAGTAAGAGAGAGTAAAATAATTTTTACCAAAAAAAAATGACTCAGCTACAGTGGGACAACCCAAAAATGAATACGACTCGGCTACAGAGGGAGGGAGGGAATACTATTTACCAATACACTCATGCATTTATCTAAAATAATATGTCTAAGGTTTAGAAATATACTTCAAAAGATGTAATTAATTGTATATTTTTACTGTGAATATTTGAGACGAGAGAAATTGGAGAAAGATGATAAACACAATAGTTTAGACTCTGAAATTACTTAAACTGTGACTTAAGGAGGTAATTAAATGGTTAAAATATATGAAAACAAACACTGCACCAAATTTGTGTTGGTTTATGGATTACAAGAGATAACAGAACCGGGCGTAATACAACCCAAAAGAAAGGAAAATGAGGAACTGAACTTAAAAATTACAACGTAGAATCGAAACTACTAAACCAGTATGATTAGCCGAGTCGAGGAGGCCTCTTCCCGCAAGACGCGATACGCCCCAGTAGTGCTCTTCGGTTTGGCGTGTCGTCCCCAAAGGTAAAACGGCTACGTCTCTATTGATGCAGCACCGCAATCAGTAGAGCTCCGACGAACGGGATGGAGGAGAGGGCAGAGCTTCGACAGAAGGACAATGCAGAAAGAGGGAGATAGCTTATGCAGAGAATGCTTGTATGTGTGTCATAATGCAGTGGTATGGCTAGCCTATTTATAGGCCAAGCCACCATGCAGGGTCAACCAGCCATTGAAGGCTCATCATGGTAATTCGTAACCGACGTCGGTTACAGGCGTGTGGCTGGAGTGTGCCACCCGTGTGTGGAGCGTGTGGATTTCTAACGTGGCAGCCGTGACTGTGCCTCGCTTGACGACGTGTCAAGCCACTTGGATTGCTGACTCGGCGGTGGTCCAAAAATAATAGTTTGGGTCAAGCCCCAAGCCCAAAGACCACCCAAAGACCAATTGCCAAGATCCAAGTCCAAGATCAAGATCAAGATCGGGATCGGGCCCGAGGCCCGCGGCCGCGAGCGCGAGCACGTGCACGGGCAAGGGGCTCGGGCTTGGGCTCGGGCGGGCGGCGGCGGCGGCGCGCGTGTGCGCGCGTGTGGGCTCTTTCACCCATCTTGGTCCACTATAATTATTAAGTAACATAAAGTCACTTAATTTATACACATTAAAAGATGTGTTAATCCTCCAATGTGGGATAATTAACACTAGTTAATTATTCCCTAAGCTCCAACTCCAAGCTTTAATTAAAAGCTAATTATGCCCAACTTTAATCCACTATTTCTCACTCACCGGAAATCGGATTTGAGAAAGTGAATATAATACATTTATCTACGTAAAATGTAAATCGACGCTATGTCATTTAATTTCACAAAATTAAATGTCTCGTCACATTTATTATTTGGTCAAAATCCATTGACCGGCATATTTAATCCATGATTTTTACAATCCCCCACATGAGTGGAAATAGCCAAATGCATATGCATGCAGACACAAGCTCAACCCTCGAGAGGTATATAAACATAAGGATAGGTAGTTGTTGACTTTGAACCCTCCATAGTCGACACCATCGGATACACAGGCGGCTTAGTAGCGCGATGCTTTGAACTAATCCCCCACGGCGTGCACCGAGACAATGGTGTTAACGCTTAAACACCTCAACCTCATCCGTTCTCACGTTTTGTGTCCATTGCGGTCTTGGACACCACTTTGGATTCATAAGTGTGTTTTATGAAGCGACCACACTTCACACTTACATAGGTGATTCTTAGTCAAGTACCTTGCCATACTTGGTCTCTTTGAGAGCTCCATCTCTTTGAGATCCTTAAGAACCATTAAAAGTCATAGACTTAGCCTTTACCACTAGGCAAGTTCTCTAACACTCTATTGCTCTCTAGGGAATAGATATAGTTGAGTGTTTCTCATGAACTCTCATAGCTTAGTTGTCCCCTTGAACCAAGTTCTTGGGATCTCCAGTCATCATGGTTGGGTTACCGCTATGATAATTCTTTAGTTTGTGGATTTCAAACCCATTCCCTCTAGCAACTTATTCATTTGATCACGGTTTAACCCTTTGGTTAGCGGATCCGCTAGATTATCTATTGACTTCACATAGTCAATTGTAATCACGCCAGTTGTGATCAAATGTCTCATGATGTTATGTCGTCGACGTATATGTCGAGACTTACCGTTATAGAAACCATTGTTTGCCCTTCCAATAGCCGCTTGGCTATCGCAGTGGATTAGCACTGGTGGCACTGGCTTAGACCAACATGGAATATCTTCAAGGAAGTTCTTAAGCCACTCGGCTTCCTCACCCGCCTTATCTAAGGCAATGAACTCCGATTCCATTGTTGATCGGGCTATACATGTCTGTTTTGTGGATTTCTACGATACAACACCTCCCCCAATAGTAAAGACGTATCCACTTGTTGAAAGTGAGTCTCTATTATCGGATATCCAATTGGCATCACAGTACCCTTCAAGTACCGGGGATATCTCGAGAAGTGTAGCCCAAGATTTTGAGTATATTTTAAATATCTCAAAACCCTCACAAGAGCTCTCCAATGCTCTTTGCTTGGATTGCTCGTGTAACGACTCAACTTGTTCACGGCACAAGCAATGTCAGGTCGAGTGCAATTAGTCAAGTACATAATGCACCCGATGACCCGTGCATACTCTTCTTGTGCAACGGGCTCGCCTTTGTTCTTGCTCAAGTGAACGTCGAGTTTAATTGGAGTCTTAACCGGCGCGCCATCATAGGCTTTGAATTTATTCAATATCTTCTCAACATAATGTGATTGTGTTAAGATGATTCCATCATTCGTTCTTAGAATCTTCATTCCAAGAATTACATCGGCTAGACCCATGTCTTTCATGTCAAAGTTTCTCTTTAACATGGCCTTTGTATCGTTAATTGCTTGAGTGTTGCTACCCAAGATTAACATATCATCAACGTAGAGACACACTATAACATGACCGTTATTAGTGCTCTTGATGTAGACACATTTGTCGCACTCGTTGATTTTAAACCCATTTGATAACATCACATTATCAAACTTCAAGTGCCATTGCAATGGCGCTTGTTTCAATCCATATAGGGACTTTACGAGCTTGCATACCTTTTTCTCTTGTCCAGGTACTACAAACCCTTCGGGTTGTTCCATATAGATTTCGTCTTCTAATTCACCATTCAGAAACGCGGTCTTTACATCCATTTGATGAATCTCAAGATTGTGCAATGCAGCAATAGCGAGAAGCACCCGGATAGATGTAATCCTTGTTACAGGTGAATAGGTATCGAAGAAATCATGTCCTTCCTTTTGTTTAAAACCCTTTACTACTAATCGGGCTTTATACTTATCAACTGTTCCATCGGCCTTAAACTTTCTTTTAAGAACCCATTTGCATCCTAAAGGTTTAGCACATTCGGGCAAATCAACCAACACCCATGTGTGGTTTAGCAAAATTGAATCAATTTCACTTTGAACAGCTTCTCTCCAATGCAGCCCGTCTGGGCCAGCAAAGGCTACTTTTGTCGATGTTTGTTCTTCATCCAACATGAAAGCAATGTAGTCAGGACCAAAAGTTTTTGGTGTTTTGACTCTATTACCACGTCTTAGTACTGTATCTTTTGGATCGGGCCTTGCATGCTTGCGCGATTCAGGTTCCGCATCCGCTGATTTAGAACTAGTGGCTTCTTCTTCCACTTGTTTAGAACTAGTGGCTTCTTCAATTCTTGTCTCAGAATTGGTTGAGACTTTTTCCTTGTCTTTGCAAGGAAATGTATTTTCGAGAAATACAGCATTCCTCGACTCAATTGTTGTTCCTACTGTGATAGTCGATATTTCATACTTGTGAACAACAAATCGATATGCACTACTGTTAAGTGCATATCCAATGAAGATGCAATCAACCGTCTTAGGTCCGATTGTAACTTCTTTGGGCGGAGGAACCATCACCTTTGCCAAACACCCCCACACTTTAAGGTATTTGTAGGATGGCTTCCTTCCCTTCCACAACTCATAAGGAGTGACATCTTTTCCTTTGAGAGGGATCTTATTCAAGATATAGTTGGCTGTCAAAACAGCTTCCCCCCACATGTTATGTGGTAATCCTGAAGTTAGAAGCAGTGCATTCATCATCTCTTTTAGAGTTCGATTTTTGCGTTCTGCAACACCATTAGATTGTGGTGAATATGGTGCAGTCGTTTGATGGATTATACCACTTTCGTTGCATAATTCCTCAAACGAGGCTACATATTCGCCTCCTCTATCGCTTCGAATCGTTTTGATTTTACAACCAAGTTGATTCTCAACTTCGTTCTTATAATTTTTGAACGCTTCTATTGCTTCATCTTTACTTCTTAAAAGATAAATGTAGCAATACCTTGTGCAATCATCTATGAAAGTGATAAAGTACTTTTTACCACCTCTAGTTTGCACCATCTTTAAATCACATACGTCCGTGTGAATTAATTCAAGGGGTTTTGTGCTTCGTTCAACCGAGTGAAACGGCAACTTAGTCATTTTTGCTTCAAGACAAATTTCACATTTATCTTGGATATCCAATTCATTAGCCTTTAGTAAATCTAAATTTACTAATCTTTTAATGGCTTTAGAATTTACATGTCCCAATCTACAATGCCATAAATTTGAACACTCAGTCAAGTAAGAGGAAGTAGATGCTTTATTTTTATTAGCCAAAGGCTTTGCAACACTGCGAGTTGCCACACTAAGCTTGAAAAGCCCATCGGTTACGTAACCTTTTCTGAGGGATTTTCCAAACTTATACAAAGTAAACCTATCAGACTCAAATACAAGTTTAAACCCCTTATTAACTAGTATTGATCCTAACACTAGGTTCTTGCGGATGTCCGGGACATGCAGCACATCCTTCAAAGTGATCGTGACGCCAGACGTCATCATGAGAATCACGTTACCAACGCTGAGGACTTCGGACGATGCTTGATTCCCCATGTTGATCTTCCTCCCTTCAGCAGCAGTGTAGGAGACAAACTTGCTCTTATCTGAGCAGACATGAGTAGTAGCGCCGGTATCGATGTACCAGCCACCCTTGTTATCCACAAGGTTAACCTCTTCGGTGACCACAGCAATGAGGTCGTTTTCATCCCAGTCCTTGAACTCCTTCTCAACGACGTGGGCAGCCGGCTTCTTCTTCTTGCTGCGGCAGTCTTTAGCAAAGTGGCCTTGTTTGCCACATTTGTAGCAGTCGCCTTCAAACTTCTCTGAAGGCTGCTTTCCCTTCCCTTTGTCGTTTGGACGGTTTGGGCGAGGGCGTTTGTTGGAGGGACCGCCCCGCTCCAACAGGTTGGCTTTGGCTTCATTTGGGGTGAAGCCCTTAGCCTTTTGATCACTTTTGCGCACGTCGGCCTCAATGCGCAACTTCACGATCAAGTCTTCAAGGGTCATCTGTTTTCGCTTGTGCTTGAGATAACTCTTGAAGTCCTTCCAACTTGGAGGGAGCTTGTCAATGATCGTGCACCTTAGGAACTTATCGGGCAAGGTCATCCCTTCAGCCACTAAAGAGTGGAAGATCATTTGGAGCTCTTGGACTTGCTCCATGAAGGGTCGAGAGTCGACCATTTTGTAGTCCATAAACTTGGATGCTACGACCTGTTCAGTCCCTGCAGCATTATCTATGCTATATTTCTTTTCTAGGCTTTCCCACATTTGTTTAGATGTGGTTACATTGGAGTATACATTGTACAAACTATCATCTAATGCACTTAGAATGAAATTTTTACAAAGATAATCTCCTTTCCTCAAAGCTTCATAGTCTGCCATGACTTCGAGCCTAGTCTCTTGGTCGCTTGGCGCGGGCGGCTCGTTCTCCGTGAGGAAGTTGGCGACGCCCAATGTTGTCAAGTAGAACAACATCTTTTGATACCACCTCTTGAAGTCTGATCCTCCAAACTTGGGTGGTTTCTCGGCAGGTGGCATCATTCTTGGTGCCAAAGGTGCCGCAGTTGGTCCTTGGAAGGAACCAATTCCGTTGCCCCCGAAGGAGCCAACAACTTGGTTGGGCATAGAGCCCCCCATGTTCGTGTTGGGCATAGTGCCCCCCACATTCGTGTTGATCCCGGAAGATCCAACACCAGTATTGAGCCCGAAGGCACCAACACTCGATCCATTAAAGGATCCGAAGGAACCACTAAACGTGGAACCAACCGAACCACCAAAGGTGGAACCAGTGGACGCCCCGAAGGGGTTGTCCCAAACCCAAGGGACAGTGGATGAGGCGGCTGGGAAGCCGGGGGTTGGCATCATCGAGGGAATCGATGAAGTGTTGACCGGTCCAGTGGTCGCCATGGTGGAGGGAATGGCGGCGGTGGTGGTGGCATCAGCGTTGTTGGATTCAGTCGACATCTCCAACAAAGGTTTTAATTGTTTCGAAAGTTTTAGTTCAGTTTAGGAGGTCCAAATCCCTTCAAAGGCAAGCTATCTCGTCTTGCGATTGTTGGTTTCTGGATTACAAGAGATAACAGAACCGGGCGTAATACAACCCAAAAGAAAGGAAAAGGAGGAACTGAACTTAAAAATTACAACGTAGAATCGAAACTACTAAACCAGTATGATTAGCCGAGTCGAGGAGGCCTCTTCCCGCAAGACGCGATACGCCCCGGTAGTGCTCTTCGGTTTGGCGTGTCGTCCCCAAAGGTAAAACGGCTACGTCTCTATTGATGCAGCACCGCAATCAGTAGAGCTCCGACGGGCCAAGCCCCGAGCCCAAAGACCACCCAAAGACCAATTGCCAAGATCCAAGACCAATTGCCAAGATCCAAGTCCAAGTCCAAGTCCAAGATCGGGCCCGGGCCCGAGCACGTGCACGGGCTCGGGCGGGCGGCGGCGGCGGCGAAACGCGTGCGCGCGCGTGTGGGCTCTTTCACCCATCTTGGTCCACTATAATTATTAAGTAACATAAAGTCACTTAATTTATACACATTAAAAGATGTGTTAATCCTCCAATGTGGGATAATTAACACTAGTTAATTATTCCCTAAGCTCCAACTCCAAGCTTTAATTAAAAGCTAATTATGCCCAACTTTAATCCACTATTTCTCACTCACCGGAAATCGGATTTGAGAAAGTGAATATACTACATTTATCTACGTAAAATGTAGATCGACGCTATGTCATTTAATTTCACAAAATTAAATGTCTCGTCAAATTTATTATTTGGTCAAAATCCATTGACCGGGCATATTTAATCCATGATTTTTACAATTTGTAGGAATATAAAAAAAATTAACACATATGCACATTTGACTTAACAATTTACATATTAATCGAATAATATAATCCACTGCAAAAAATTTATCATGTTATATCTAGCTAGTACTCCTACTATTATTAAAATAAAGAGGGAACATCATTTTTGGTCCACGAACTTTACCAAAATATCATTTTAGGTCTGTGAACTTTGAAAATATCATTTTAGGTCCGTGAACTTTGAGTTAGTATCATTTGAGGTACTTTTTACTATTTCCAAGTTTTTTCGGACGAAAATACCCTCAATACCTTAAAGTGTATATATATTTTAATAAATTTATCATATACTCATATTTTTTTATAAATATCTTTACAATATATTTTTGACAAATTTTCTAAATATAATTTAAACTTATATATTATCACTTAATTTTGTGACATGTAAGTAAAATTGCTTCTTCAAATTTTTATATTAATTTTTTTAAAATTTAATAAACAATTTTTCTTTAATAATAAAGAATTGAATAAAGATCTTTTCTTGCATGTTACAAAATTAAATGATATTGAAGGTCAAATTATATTTAGAAAATTTGTTAAAAATATATTGTAAAGATATTTATAAAAAAGATCTTTATTCAATTTTTTATTATTAAAGAAAGTTGTTTATTCAATTTTTAAAAAAAATTAATATAAAAAATTGAAGAAGTAATTTTACTTGCATGTCACAAAATTAAGTGATAATATTTAAGGTCAAATTATATTTAGAAAATTTGTCAAAAATGTATTGTAAAGATATTTATAAAAAAATATGAGTATATGATAAATTTATTAAAAATATATACACTTTAAGGTATTGCGGGTATTTTCGTCCAAAAAAATTTGGAAATAGTAAAAAGTACCTCAAATGATACTAACTCAAAGTTCACAGGACCTAAAATGATATTTTCAAAGTTCAAGGACCTAAAATGATACTTTGACAAAGTTCGTGGACCAAAAATGATTTTCCCTCTAAAATAAATATAATAGCTATATACTTAGAAATAATGAGAAGGTGTAGCGTAGTATCATCTGATAAATGGAATAGTCATTAATCACATGCCTAAGATTTTTTTTATCGGAAGGGGTAGGGGGATAGATCATGATCTGTAATCCTATCACAATATATATATATACATGATTAAATCTGTCACTGAATCTGGTCCAAATCGACGGGAAATATCAACCCATCTTCTTAATTTTGATACTAAAAGTGATTTCGTCGAGCCCATGATGAAGGTGTATTATTACTCAATGGGCTTCGCTTCCGGTTTTCTTGGGTCCAGTGCACTTTCTGAGGTGGCCCAATATTAGGTATGCTCTATTAATTAGCTTCGATACTAGTAATAAGGAGTAATTCATAAACTTCTGATTCTGTTTCTAAAAAGCAATTTGATATTTAAGATTTTAAAATATTATAACGAATCTATGAAAAATAAAAAGAAAGTGCTACTACTATAAATCTTAGTCTTATTATTTTGCCCTTGAATCTAAGGATTTGTTTTATTTTCTAATTAAAGGAAGACTGGAGATTCTTATAAAATTTGATTTTCAATTATAATAAATAAATTTAAGTATTTTATTGTTGAAAATTTGAATTATATTCTTTTGAATTAATTTAATACTGTCTCCGTCTTCCAATAATTGTCCATTTTGACTCTGACACGCATTTTAAGAAATAGTATAAAGGAAAGTTGAATAAATTATTAGAATATGAATCACACTATTATAATAAATTATGAAGGAAATAAATTAGTAGCATGCAATATTTATCATTTATAATAAAAAATGAAAATGAATAATTAATAGGGATGAGAAGAGCTACTAGTAAGGTGTGGGCCACTCAAGCATTAAGCATCTTATTATGGAAATTAAGCCTTTCTTCTCTTTTCTATTCACTGCAAAATTGTATCAGTACCTTCCAAACCCTATAGCTAAAAATTGTTATGTTTTAAATATTTTTTTTAAGGACCAAAGATTTTATTGTAATTGCAAATTGTTGTTGTTTATTTATTTGGTTAATAAGAATAAAAATTTGAGATGAGGCGCTTGGTTTTGTTTTGGCAAGCCATGTCAATATAGAGAGAGAGACACACACCGTCGGCCCCCCTTCCACTTTGCCAGTCTAGCTTTCTGCGCAGAATTCCTCTTCTTTCTCAAACAACTTTTCTATAATAAGCTTTCCTTCTTCAATCCCATCTTATTAAGGCCATTTTCCTTCCTTTTCCTTCACAACCAAAATTACCTTAATCAATTCCTTAGAATGTGGGAACCATATTTTATTATTTACCCTCCCTCTCTCTCAAATGCTGGGTAAAAAGTGTCGTACCAGATTCTTTGCTTTTTCAACCCTAGCTTTGAATCATCCCACCACCCTCCAAATTCTCTGTTTCGGCTCAATCTCTACACATATTCAAAGAATCTCACATCACTGCAATTGTAATTGAATTGGATCTTTCAGTGGATTAGGCATTGCGCTGAGTTTGGTTTTTGGTTTCATTCTAATGGGGTTTGTTGCAGAGCTTTGTTATCTGCTATGGCGGAAGAAGAGATCAGTGCGTTCACGCAGCGCCAAAATCGAAAATCTGGAGAAATTCTCGTTTCCCCTGTGTTGGAAGAATTCGGATTCTGTCGGCGGCGGCAGCAGCAGAGAGCTTACGAATTCAATCAGAAGCCAGTTCGAACAAGAAGACGTCGAAGCAGGGCTGAACAAATCGGATTCGGAGGCGAAGGGTTACGGCGAGGAAGGGGTGGAATCGGAGTTGATGAGATTGCACAACCTGTGCGGACCGCCGCGATTCCTGTTCACGATCAAAGAGGAAAGCAGCAGGGAGGATTTGGAATCGGAGGATGGGAAATCGAGAATCAGCAACAGCATGAGCTTCGGCATCGGCAGCCCTATCCCGTCGCCGGCGTTTAGGGCTTCCAATTTGTGGACCGGCGAGGCGATGACGGAGGCGGAGCTGAACAGATTGCGATCCTCGCCGCCTCCGACGTTCAAGTTCTTAAAGGATGCAGAGGATAAATTTATGAGGAAGCAGGAAGCGGAGAGGAGGAGTAGTAGTCAAGAGAAGGAAGTCGATGATGTTCCTTTTGTTAAGCTTAGCAAAGCGGCGGCGGTGCAGGTGATGCCGCTGCCGATAAATCCCTAGATTGCAATCATTTAGGTTTCTATTCATTCCAGTTTTTTTGTTTTTTTCCTCTTGTATAGGTTGATTGATTGGAATTACTACTAATTTTGGTTTCATTTAGTGGGTGTTCGGTTGTCAAGATTAAATTGATTAAATATGTATCATGTTTGGTTCATAAGATTGAACTCTTCAACTTAATCCTAGATGGATAGTTTCATGATAATTAGTCTTAGCATCTCCCTCCAATTAAAATAATCTCACAACTTAATCCTAGATGGATAGTCTCATGATATTAGTCCTGACAACCGAACGTCACCTTAATAGTGAAAGGATATGGGTTAGATTAGATTAATATGGATTAAATAATTATAGTTGGGCTACAATTATAATTAGTCCATAAGCCCAACAATCATGAAACCCTAATGACTCTTTGTCTATATAATGGTTATTTATTCTCCATTGTGGGAGATGAGAAATATCGTAACATTAGAGAGAAAATACGTAAAGCTTTGTAGAGAATTCCTAGCTTTCTCTATAGAGCGATTGTACTGAGGAATTGTTCCTGCATCGGATCAGAATACACGTGGACCTCGATAGTAGTGGATTCAACTTGCAGGACGCAATCGTAGAAGAAAACACAACAACAAGTAAGATTTAGTTCCGTTGTGTATTACGTGCTCAACTTGCAATATGATTATGAATCTAGATCTGTTATTCTTGTCTGCAATTTCCGTTGCGCTCATTAGATGAATACAAGAATTTCTAACAGTGGTATCAGAGCTTAGGGCTCGATTCATAATTATTTTGTTTGCGAATTATTTGTGGATTAACCGTGGTAATGTAATTGGAATAAATTTTGAATTCTGGGAATGAACAATCCACATGAGAAATTAGATTTCAAGTTGGAAAATTGAAATTAGATTTCAATCAAAATTTACGTAATGTAATTAGATTTCAATTTACGTAATAAAATTGGATTTCAAAATCCCTACACCGTCTCCCGGCGATTCTCCGTCTCCGGTCTCCGGAGCTCCGGCCGCACCTTAATCTTGCGCCTCTTCGTCAACTCCAATCGATTCTTCTGTAACTTCCCAGCGGCCACGTTTTTAGCGGCCACATGCGGAAGCATTGCGGCGGCGTAATCGGCGGATCTAAAAGCGGCGTGAACTTTCTGACGGTGGTAACGGTGAAGGATTCAGCGTTGTCACGTCTTTCTCCGGTGATGGCTGGTCAGGCTTCGCATCTCCGATTCCGGAGGGGATGAGGCTCCTCAGCTTTGAGCCCATGGCGGCGCGCGGCGGTTGGGTTAATCCCCTCCGTCGAGAGATCGTCATAATATGTGCAGAAGGGCGGTGGCCTGCTCTCGATAATCTCGATGCACTTGATCTCCTTCATCAAGCCCGAACTTATCGACGATCTCCGAATTCGACTATCGCGTATTGAAATTGTGCTCGTCGGTGGCCGCTTTTAAATTGGAACGTCAGTTCAGGCAAATCCACCGCCATCTCGCCGGAGATATTGTAGCAGGGCCGAAGGCCCGACTCCTTCTCCACAACAGCGGCCCGACCGTATTTTTCCCAATTAAGCCGGAACTATATTCAATATACGTGGAAATCGTTGAATATTTAATATATTAATTTAGAATTAATACGAATGGTTGACTAAATCATTGAATATTTAATAGTATATTAATTTAGAATTAATATGAATGGTTAGTCAACGTTTAATTTGTAAAGAAATATTAATTGGATTAATATTTTATAATTTTATTTTAATTTAGAATTAATATAAATAATTAAATCCACTTTTAATTAGAGAATAAAATTTGATTTTATTTGTTGAGCATTATTTGATTTCTTATGTGATAAGCATGCTATTTGATTTTATGTTTATTTATTCAACTATAGTAGTTAGAGACCGTTTTATTGTTTGGGTAGGCGGCGTCCAGTATGTGTAGTCCGTGTTATACTATGTCTGGGTAGGCGGCGCCCAGTATTTGTAGTTTGTGTTATACTATGTCTGGGTAGGCGGCGGCCAGTAAATGTTTGAAATTTAATATCAGATATTATATTCACAGAACTAGTATCACACTTTTCCCCACAAAATATAAGTCTTGTTTTTTGAAACAAACGCGTCGTCCATCACAATTGTTTGATGCTCCTAGCCTTTTCGACCATGAGTTTTGCGCCCTCGCGTTTACTCTAAATCCACAAGGTTTAGGAACATTCATAGATGCATAGTTGGCATCGTGTGATGGGGTTGACTTGCTTAAATTATTTTGAGTAGCCCTCGCAACCAAATGATTTATGGACGCATATTAATTAGATTAATAAACCAAGAATTGTAAAATTGTTGTTACAATTGGCTTGGAGGCTTACCTGGTGATATTATTGTAGTCATCAGCCCTCGCAGAGGCTACAACTATATAGACTTGGATCTTGGACCACTAAAATTTATATTTGATATAAATTCATATTTTATGTTTGGGGGCATAATATATGTTAAAATTAGTGGGAGCTAATCAATACAATAAACTCTTGTTTGATTAGTGCGATTGTGATCTTTGTATGCTTTTCTAATTTGCTTTTCGTTTTATTTTCTGTTCAGATAATATGTCAAACTTATCTTATGAGTGTATGATGGAAACAAACAAATTGACTAGGTCAAATTTCACGGAGTAGCAGAGAGACTGCCCAAAACTCAAGGCACAAGGTGCAACGAGTGAGAGCTCAGCTATGTTTG
Source organism: Salvia splendens (assembly GCF_004379255.2). Classification (NCBI taxonomy): domain Eukaryota; kingdom Viridiplantae; phylum Streptophyta; class Magnoliopsida; order Lamiales; family Lamiaceae; genus Salvia; species Salvia splendens. The sequence continues at coordinate 8,891,558 of NC_056038.1, forward strand.
TCATTGAGATAAATATGTCTATGAATAACTCACAATCCTGGGTATTGGATACCGCTTGTGGTTCACACATTTGTAATAATGTGCAAAGTTTAATTGACAGCAGGAAAGTGAGGCCTGGGGAAGTAGACCTACGTGTTGGAAATGGAGCAAAAGTTGCTGCCGAACGCGTGGGAACTTATAGATTAGATCTTCCCTCAGGACATAGACTAGATTTACATAATTGTTATTTCGTTCCAGTTATTTCAAAGAATATTATTTCCATTTCGATGTTGGACATCGAAGGTTTTTCCTTCCATTTTGCAAACAGCAGGTGCTCGTTTTCTAATAATGGATTGTTTTATGGAAATGCCTCTTTAGAGAATGGATTATATATGCTTGAATGCAAACTAGATATTCTCAATGTACAAAATAAAAGACTTAAGCTATGTAATACGGATAATGCTACTTATCTTTGGCATTGTAGACATGGTCATATCAATGAGAAAAGGATAGCGAGATTGAGAAAGTTAGACTATCTAAATTCATTTGATTTTGAATCATATGGTGCTTGTGAATTCTGTCCCAAAGGAAAGATGACTAATAAGCCACTTTCTGGGAAAGGGGTGCGTGCTAATGATGTGCTAGAGTTGATCCACACAGATGTGTGCGGACCGTTTCCAACTCAAGCAAAAGGTGGTTATTCGTACTTCATTACTTTCACTGATGATTTGACAAGGTACGGATATGTGTATCTTATGAAACACAAATCTGAGGCCTTTGAGAAATTTATAGAGTTTAAGTGTGAAGTTGAGAAACAACTTGGGAAAAGTATAAAAACTCTTCGATCAGATTGAGGCGGGGAATACTTGAGCCGAGAATTTCTTGATTACTTGAAATCGCATGGAATTCAGTCGGACTGGACACCTCCTGGTACACCACAAATGAATGGAGTATCTGAAAGGAGAAACCGAACATTATTAGATATGGTTCGATCCATGATGAGTTTAGCTAGTCTTCATTTATTTCTCTGGGGTCATGCTTTATTGACTGATATTTACATTCTGAATAGAGTTCCATCTAAATCAGTTGAGAAAACACCATATGAGTTATGGTATGACAAAAAGCCTTGTCTTAACTATATGCGGACCTGGAGTTGTCCAGCTTTTGTTAAGAAACAAATGACTGATAAGTTGGAATCTAAAAGTGAGAAGTGTTACTTTGTGGGATATCCTAAACAAACTAGGGGATACGATTTCTACTGTCCTGAAAATCACAAGGTAATAACATCAAGGAATGTGACGTTCCTTGAAGACAGTTATGTCTGCAAGGAACAAGGTCAAAATACTGTTGATCTTAAAGAAATTCAAGAACCACAAGTTAACAATGAGGATGATGTATTGTCAAATGGTTTGAACAATAACTCAGTAGGAGTTTTTGATGATCTATTGGGAGGGGAAGATACTATTAGAGGAGACCTTAGAGGGACTCTCGAAGAACCTCCTCAAGACAATGAGATGCATCAAATACAAGATGATACAATAGTTGCATCACATCTACCTCAAGAAGATCATAGTGATATTCCTGGGCCTACTCACAATCAGAATGAACAGCCCGAGCCAGAAGAAAACCAACTCAATAGGCCTAGAAGGATTCGTCGTGCACCTGAGAGACTGAATCTAATGGTTGAGAACCAAGATGATGTAGTTGATTTAGATGATGATGAGCCTAAGACCTATACTGAGGAGGTGTCGGACACCGATCGAGAGAAGTGGCTTGAAGCCTTGATATCTGAAATGGACTCGATGTACTTCAACTTAGTCTGGGAACTAGTTGACTTGCCAAATGGGGTTTACCCCATAGGTTGCAAATGGATCTTCAAAAAGAAGAGAGATGCAGATGGCAAAGTACAAACCTACAAGGCTAGGTTAGTGGCAAAGGGTTATAGTCAGCGCGAAGGCATTGACTATGATGAAACCTTTTCGCCAGTTGCTAAGATCAAGTCCATTAGGATATTACTTGCAATTGCTGCATACTACAATTTCGACATTTGGCAAATGGATGTCAAAACCGCATTTCTCAATGGAGAATTAGAAGGCGATGTCTATATGACACATCCAGAAGGTTTTGTATCGAAAGAAAGGCCGAATGCAGTGTGCAAGCTAAAGAAGTCCATCTATGGACTTAAGCAAGCTTCGAGGAGTTGGAATATTTGTTTTGACAGAACAATCAAATCGTTTGGTTTTGTCAGAAGCAAAGAGGACCCATGTGTTTATAGTAAACGCGAGAATGGAAACGATGTCTTCCTTATCATATATGTTGATGACATCTTGATTATGGGAAGCGATCGTTCCATGATGCAATCCGTGAAAGAATGGTTTCTAGTTCCTTTATGATGAAGGATCTGGGTGATGCTTCCTACATCCTTGGAATCAAGATCTATCGAGATAGACCGAATAGGATGTTGGGATTATCACAATCCACTTACATAGACAAGTTGCTAAGGCGCTTCTCAATGGAGAATTCTAAGAAAGGTTTTCTTCCAATGGGACATGGCATTGTATTGTCAAAGAAGGATTGTCCTTCTAATGACAAAGAAAGAGACATCATGAAAAGGATCCCGTATGCTTCGGCGATAGGATCTATTATGTATGCCATGATTTCTACTAGGCCAGATGTGGCCTATGCGCTTAGCATGACAGGCAGATTTCAGTAAAATCCCGGTGAGGAACATTGGAAAACTGTTAAGACTATTCTTAAGTACCTTAGAAGGACTAAAGAATATTTCTTAGTCTATGGTGGACAACCAGAGTTATCAGTTACTGGGTACACTGATGCTAGTTTCCAAACAGACCATGACGACTATAAGTCTCAGTCTGGATATGTTTTTTTCCTCAATTGTGGAGCAGTGAGTTGGAATAGTTCCAAACAAGGTACAACTGCCGATTCCACCACCGAAGCCGAGTATATTGCTGCATCTGAAGCTGCCAAAGAAGCTGTTGCTTTGTTAGAGTTCGTCAAAGAACTGGGTGTCATTCCGAGTGCCAATAGTGCAATACCTTTGTATTGTGACAACACTGGTGCTGTTGCGCAAGCAAAAGAACCCAGAGCTACGAACAGGAACAAGCATGTTCCCAGAAGATATCATCTGATCAGAGAAATAATTGAAAGAGGCGACATAAAATTAGAAAGAGTACCCACTGATGATAACTTGGCTGATCCTTTCACCAAACCGTTATGTATAGCAAACACAACAAGCACTTTGAGAGCTTAGGTGTTATGCATGTTGGTAGATGGCTTTGAATCAGTGGGAGTTACAGTTATATGTCTTAGAAACATTTTGTGTTGAGACAATATTACTTGATCACATTATATGAAAATTTTATTTCCTATGGGTTTTGTGCACTTATTGGAATAATTGTTTTAAATGTTTGATTTTATTCTAAATATTGTTCCCTTGAATTGTGACTGTCGTTAATGGTGTGAGACATTAATGATATATTATAATTCTAAAATAGCCATAACCAATGATCATCAAGAATGTGATATTGGTGATATGTTATAGGTTAGCATGAGGTTTGCATCACATTCTTCGAGAATGTAGTTGTTCTCACAACTATGAGATATTAGATACTCGTGATGGACACATGGTATACTTTGGAGAGTATTGGTATACCCTACTATTAAACTGTTTTGTTGAGTGTCTACAGTTTATTAGTACATGAAGTATATAATAGTCCTTGGATCTGAGGTCATTACACATTTTGTTTGTTGAGTGGTGTGCTTTGACCTTGTACAACGCTTTGCCTCCCCTCGGAGGATTAAGACACGGACTTGTGTTGGGTACATCATAAGATAAATAGAAATGGTAGTTGAGCCAAGAATGAGATTCATTCCTCGATTAGAATTTCGAGAGAACACTCAAATTCTCTATATTACTTGACCATTAAGTCATTAGCCAATGCAAAGATATATTTAATTAAAGTAATTGAATATGATCGAATGGGTCATTTAATAAAGATGAGATAAAGTGATTGAGCTATTTGGATTACACATGACAAATCTTAGGCTCAATCGGGTGGTTCGTGAATGAAAGGATGTTACTATAAACTTTGTGTAAAGGCTTGTTTACCGAATTCACGTAAACGTCCTTCATATATCGAGCTACGCTGCCAACGCAGTCTAGGAGTTATGTGCAGACTTCGATTAGATCGTCGTCGATAATGAGGGCCTAAAGGGTCACACTATAAGTGTATTTTGATCCTCTCAAGGGTACAAAGTTGGAACTGCGTATTATATCTAATGCTAGTCCAAGTGGGAGATTGAAAGGATATGGGCTAGATTAGATTAATATGGATTAAATAATTATAGTTGGGCTACAATTATAATTAGTCCATAAGCCCAACAATCATGAAACCCTAATGACTCTTTGTCTATATAATGGTTATTTATTCTCCATTGTGGGAGATGAGAAATATCGTAACATTAGAGAGAAAATACGTAAAGCTTTGTAGAGAATTCCTAGCTTTCTCTATAGAGCGATTGTACCGAGGAATTGTTCCTGCATCGGATCAGAATACACGTGGACCTCGATAGTAGTGGATTCAACTTGCAGGACACAATTGTAGAAGAAAACACAACAACAAGTAAGATTTAGTTCCGTTGTGTATTACGTGTTCAACTTGCAATATGATTATGAATCAAGATCTGTTATTCTTGTCTGCAATTTTCGCTGCGCTCATTAGATGAATACAAGAATTTCTAACAAATAGATCGACCGAGATGAGAAATTCAATCTTTTGAGGTTTTCTACTACTATTTGTTATGTTTTGAGTTCTAATAAAGCGTCAGTGTCAGTAACTCAATGAATCTTGTAATAATGGAGTGCTCATTTCAGTTGGAAGAAGCTCGGCTAGAAAGGAGTTCGGTAAGCTCGGCTTACCGAGCTGGAACTAGCCTGGAACTAGCCGAGAAGAAGAAGAAGGCAGAAGTCGGTATGGAAGCTCGGTATGGAAGCTCGGTAAGGAAGCTCGGCGTTGAGCTGGAATGAGCCGAGAAGGAAGAGTTCGGTTGTAAGCCGAGAAGGAGTTCGGTATTGAGCCGAGGAAGGAGTTCGGTCTTGAACCGAGAAGGTAGAAGCAACCTAGCCGAACTAGCCGTTGGAGCAGCAGTTAGTTAGCTGAGATGTAGCGGTTATTCTTCTTGCTTTCTTGATTCTTCTTGTAGTTAGTTAGTAGCAGTTGCTACTTGATTATAGAGCTTTAAATAGCTCACCGTGTATGTAGTTTAGAGAAGAGTTTAATCAATAAAGAGTTTTCCAGTTTTCTCTCCAAGCTTATCATCTTCAATACTCAAAGTGTGAGTGTGTGTGTTTTCTGCATTGTGTGATCTCATACAACAGTGAGTGTGTGTGTGATCTTATTGAGTGTGTGTAAGCCTTGTGTGCGTAAATCCCAACAAGTGGCGCCGTCTGTGGGAAAGGGATATTGAAGCTGATTTGCAGAGGATCAAACGGTTTCAGAGATGGCAGCAAGGCTTGATGCAGAGAAGTTCACAGGCAAGAATGATTATGGCCTGTGGAAGATGAAGATGAAGGCGGTTTTAATTCAACAAGGCTTGGCGGCAGTTCTTGCAAAACCAGATGAGAAAGGAAAGGCTCCAGTGCTTGATGAAAAAGCTCAGGCAAAGATGGAGGAGATGCAGCTCAAGGCACATTCTGCAGTGATTCTGTGCCTTGGAGATAAGGTCTTGAGGGAAGTTCAAGAAGCCAAGACTGCGGTGGAGATCTTGGACAAGTTAGATGAAGTTTACTTGGCCAAATCCTTGGCTAACCGGCTGTATCTCAAGAAGAGGCTGTATGCCTATAGTTTTTCTGGAGATAGGTCCATCATTGAGCAGCTAGAGGAGTTCAACAAGATCATTGATGACCTGGGATCTGTTGATGTCAAGATCTCAGATGAGGATAAGGCCATTCTCACATTGAATGCCTTGCCTAGCTCGTATGACCAGCTAAGTGATGCAATTATCTATGGAAGAGATAAACCTATCACCTATGCAGAAGTCTATTCAGCCTTGATGGCCAAAGAACTCCAGAAGACAGCCAACAGAGACTCTGCAAGCTCCAATGTTCAAGCTGCAGAGGCCTTGAATGTGAAGAAGTTCAAGAAGCAGAACTTCAAGAAGAAGTTTGAGGGCCCTAAACCCTCAAGTTTAGATGCTCAGAAGGAAACCAGAGCTTGCTATTGGTGCAAGAAACCTGGACATTTGAAGAAAGATTGTCATGCATGGAAGAGAAAGATGGCCTCAGAGGGACACAATCAATCTGATTGTGTGGAGAGTGCTGATCCCCCGGCTCAACTCATGAATATCAGTAATAGTGGGGTCAGTCATAGGTGGATTATGGACTCGGGGTGCAGCTTCCATATGTGCCCCAATAGAAGCTGGTTTCATGATCTTCAAGAAGCATCGGGTACGGTTGTTCTTGGTAATAACCACATTTGTCAGATCAAAGGAATAGGGAAGGTAAAGCTAAGCCTACAAGATGGCTCTATAAAGATCCTAACTGGGGTGAGGTATATTCCAGAAGTAAAGAGGAACCTCATCTCATTGGGAATGCTGGAACAGAAAGGGTTCACCATATTGATGAGTCAAGGAAAATTGTTTGTGAAATCTGGAGATGCAGTGATGATGGAGGCTGACAGAGAGCATATTCTCTATTATCTGAAGGCTAAGGCTGTTGATGGAGAAAGCAATGCAGTGTCAGATGATTCCATAATGCTATGGCACAAGAGATTGGGCCACCCAGCCGAAGGAAGCTTGAAAGAACTCATCAAGAAGGGTCTGATCTCTGGAGATTTCAACAAGATGGACCCCTGTGAGCAATGTATACTTGGAAAGGCTAAGAAGGCACCCTATCCTACAGGTATTCACTCTTCTACAGCCCCTTTAGACTACATACATAGTGATCTTTGGGGGCCTTCACCGGTGTGTTCAATTGGTGGAGGAAAGTATTATCTAGCTATCATTGATGACTATACAAGAAAGTTGTGGGTATATATTCTTAAAGAAAAATCTGAAACACTCACAAAGTTCAAGATATGGTGTAAGGAGGTTGAGCTAGAGAAGGGTAGAAGTGTTAAATGCTTAAGGACAGACAATGGCCTAGAGTTCTTGTCTGCTGAGTTTGATCTGTTTTGTAAAGAGAAGGGTATGAAGAGGCACCGGACTGTTCCTGGTAATCCTCAGCAAAATGGTGTTGTGGAGAGGATGAATAGGACAATCCTAGAGAGGGTGAGGTGCCTACTTCTTGGGTCTGGTTTGAGCAGCAGATTCTGGGGTGAGGCTGTGTATACAGCAGCCTATCTCATAAATAAATGCCCATCTACTGCCCTGAAATCTGAAACTCCTGATTACATGTGGTATGGAGCTCACAGTGACTACTCAAAATACAAGGTGTTTGGGTGTGCAGCCTATGCTCATGCTAGGCAAAGTAAGCTTGAAGCTAGGGCTCTGAAATGTATCTTGCTGGGGTATCAGAGAGGTGTTAAGGGGTATAGGCTCTGGTGTATTGAGCCCGGTAAGCAGAAGGTCTTGGTGAGTAGGGATGTGGTGTTCTTGGAGGATCAGATGCCATTCCTGAAAGATAAGCCGGACTCCAATGAAGATGAGGGTGATTTCTTCAAGGTGGAGCCTGTGGGGGTTGGCCTAGGAGCAGGTGGAGTTATTGACTCAGGGAGTGAGTCTGATTCAGATAAAGAAGAGGCTCCAACTCAGGGCAACCAGGCTGGTGAGTCTATATCAGACTCTATCAGGGACTATCAGCTTGCAAGGGACAGAGTTAGAAGAGAAACAAGGCCACCAACAAAGTTCTCTGATGTTGTGTATTATGCTCTGTGTGCAGCTGAAGGTATTGATGGTGCAGATCCACTCACATATAAAGAAGCTATGCAGAGTAAAGATAGAGAAAGATGGATTGAAGCCATGAATGAGGAAATAGAGTCTTTACTCAAGAACAAAACATGGATTTTGGTGGACAAATCCAAGCTGAATACAGATTGAAAAGGGGAGAGTGAAGGTGATTAAGATTAACACCTTGCACAATCCGGCTGACATGCTAACGAAGTCTCTAGGTAGAGACAAGTTTGACCATTGCAAGAAATGGATCAATGTTTGTGCAAGAACTGAGATGAGCCCTCAGGTGGAGAATTGTAATAATGGAGTGCTCATTTCAGTTGGAAGAAGCTCGGCTAGAAAGGAGTTCGGTAAGCTCGGCTTACCGAGCTGGAACTAGCCTGGAACTAGCCGAGAAGAAGAAGAAGGCAGAAGTCGGTATGGAAGCTCGGTATGGAAGCTCGGTAAGGAAGCTCGGCGTTGAGCTGGAATGAGCCGAGAAGGAAGAGTTCGGTTGTAAGCCGAGAAGGAGTTCGGTATTGAGCCGAGGAAGGAGTTCGGTCTTGAACCGAGAAGGTAGAAGCAACCTAGCCGAACTAGCCGTTGGAGCAGCAGTTAGTTAGCTGAGATGTAGCGGTTATTCTTCTTGCTTTCTTGATTCTTCTTGTAGTTAGTTAGTAGCAGTTGCTACTTGATTATAGAGCTTTAAATAGCTCACCGTGTATGTAGTTTAGAGAAGAGTTTAATCAATAAAGAGTTTTCCAGTTTTCTCTCCAAGCTTATCATCTTCAATACTCAAAGTGTGAGTGTGTGTGTTTTCTGCATTGTGTGATCTCATACAACAGTGAGTGTGTGTGTGATCTTATTGAGTGTGTGTAAGCCTTGTGTGCGTAAATCCCAACAAATCTTTCAATTAATGAGGTGTGGTAAGCATTAACGGACAAAAGATGGTTCTAACTTCTAAGCTAATTGTGTTAGTTAGTGCGATTAATCATTAATCAGCTAAGCTCAATTAATGAGATGTGTGGAAGCATTAACTGACAATGTCAGTCTAAGTAATGGATTTGGATCACTGCGGTGCACCTCACAAAATAATTTTTTAATAATAAAAAAAAATATTTTTTTATTGTTTTGTGAGGTGCAGTGATGTGCGCAGGGGATCCAAATCCCTAAGTAATGTGCTACACTTATTATAAATGTTTTGGCCATGCAGAAGCATTTCAATTGCTGCTGCCAACATTAATTCATTCATGATTCGAGGCATCACTACTATAATTATGACCATATGATATGAATACAAATAGGCAGTATGTTGAAATGGATACCCGCACCCACTAGTAGAAACACATAAACACAAGGAGGGGCTTATAGCCCCCTCACGAATTTTAAAAATATTTTATTTATTATATAATATCACCAAATTTTAACATATTTTGTGTAAATTATTGTATAAAAGCGCTTATAGTTACACAAGAAAATAATCAAAACAAGAATGCATCTAAATCTAGAAATGCAGTCCAAATTTTGGCCTTAGAATTAGATGATCTAATGGTCAATAATTAATCAAAACACGTAAAGTCATAATTAAGCAGTTTTAGGTCATATTATAAGATTTGAGTTTAATGTCATGTTAAGATATTTTAGGCCATTCTTTGTTAGCATGACCTAAAAATAGATTAACAATGATCTAAAAAAGTCATACGTGTGATATTGTTCTGCGTTTCTGTATTAAATATAGTTTTTCATAGATTAAAACCCTGCACCCGATCTCTTCAAAATTGTTGGTTTGGGATGATGGAAGAATGGTCTATCAAGGCCGTTTTAGTCTAGTAGATGGAAGTAGATCCTCCTGGAGTTGGGCATCGGCGATAGAATCACGTGACCTTGCCCGAACACACAGTCGCTCTTGCAAAGACGAATGCACTCTACTGCGAGACGGATTACTTGCGGTAGAGCTTCCATGGGTTTCAGGGTCGAACCAATTTCCCGCATTAGGTCCTTCGTCGGCGACAATCACGTTGTGCAAAATTATGCACGTATACATGATGTCAACCATATTCTCCATAAACCACGTACGAGCCGGGGATTTGATAATGTGGAATCGAGCTTGTAGAATCCCAAACGGTCTCTCCACATCCTTGCGAGCAGCCTCTTGCTTCTTAGCAAAAAGAGTCTGTTTTTCGTTTATCGGCCTGTTGAACGTCTTCACGAAGGTTGGCCACTTCGGATAGATGCCGTCGGCAAGATAGTACCCCATTTTATACTGGCGGTTGTAGCGGTGAAGTTGATGGACGGAGCTTTATCATTCAAAATTTCGTTGAAGAGGTTGGATTGGTTGAGCACGTTGACGTCGTTGTTCGATCCGGGGACTCCGAAAAACGCATGCCAAATCCATAGCCGATAGTCGGCAACAACCTCGAGTATAACGGTGGGGTGGGTGCCTTTGTGGCCGCTCGTGTATGATCCCCTCCACGCCACAGAGCAATTCTTCCATTGCCAATGCATGCAATCGAAGCTGCCGAGCATCCCGGGGAATCCGTGCACTGTTTCGTGAAGTCGGAGCAAAAACTGACATTCTGCGGTGCTTGGCTTCTTGAGAAATTCGTCGGTGAAGGCTGCCCGGACGCCTTTGCAGAAGTTCATCAAACACAGTCTCCCAGTGCTGTCTCCAATGTGCAGGTACTCGTCGAATAAATCCGCCGTTTGTCCAATAGCAAGCTGACGGATTGCTGCAGTACATTTTTGAAGCGTCGTGAGACTGGGACGACCAATAGCGTCGAACCCTTCTTGGAAGTACTCTTCCCGGGCCGCCAATGTATTTGCGATATGCAGAAATAGCTCCCGCCGCATGAGGAGGAGGAGGAGGAAAAAGAAGAGTGATGAGGAATATCAGATGCGGTCAGCAACAGACCTGGCGGAAATCCAGTGTGAGAAAGGTGACTCACCTTACGTAGTATCAATTAGTAATTATCAAGATATAGATAATTTTGGATACACTTTTTGGTTTGATGAATGGACCCAAAAAATTAAACTTCTTTTATTAAAGATGAATATTTTGATAATTATTTTGTTGACACGGTTCGATCGAACAAGAAGAGCGCGAGATCAATGGAATTGCCCCAAAATTAAGTGGATTCGACATTGACATTTCTAGTTTAACATGTGTCATTCAAATATATACTACTAATCAACTTTACAATAATGATGTGTATAAACTGTCGGAGGTAGTCTAGGCCACTAATAACCGAATACGTAACACTATGTTAATAGTTATGAATAATTGATCTTGAACGATAAATGAATCTTAATGACATACTAATAATTTATCTTTCATGGTATATAGTATATAACAATGTACGCGTGTGTACATATTCATTTCAGTATAATTTGATGATGTGATCCTTCACTGTATAAATGCTTGTAAAGAGAAATCTATTAGGTGTAGTGAATGATGAAGAATAATAGTAGTATCCTGTTTTTAGTAGTTAGTATATTTATCAATTATCCAATAATTAATTAGAATTGAAAGTCCAACACCAAGTTGATACCAATAGTTAATACAGATTGGGTTAGTGAAAGTTCAAAGTCAATATATAATCGATTGCTTAAACCAAGGGCCGTAAATTTATGGTTTTAGTTAATTGAAAAAGATATTGTTGTAGTATGTAACAAGTGACAACAAAAATATTATTTTGAATTAACTAAAAGCGTCAACAAAATAATGAAGGTTGTTCATCTGTTTTTGGATCCTAATGAGACGATGTGCATATGTATCAAAGTGTAAGGAAAGTTTCCAAGCAGTGAACCACTTGCAGGTGGTCAATCTTATCCATCACTCCCTTTGAAAGAGTGGAAGTAGCAACAACAATACATGAACATCATTGACTTGTACATATTTAATTTCGTAAGCAATCCAACAAATTGCACCAAAATATCTAATTGCGAAGAAAGCACTCTATCTGATCAAGCACCTCCTCCTCTGTTGATACAACAACAATGGGTCAGGTCAGGGGCTGAGTTGCAAGACTAGTCAAGAGCAGGGGCTGTTTGCTGCTGTTCAGTTGGGCGATTTACAGACTGTTAAGGCAGTTTTTGAAAGGAATCCAACTCTCATTCATCATTCTACGGTGTATGATTGCAATTCTGCTTTACATATTGCTGCTGCCCATGGCCAGCTCCAGCTCTGACTTTGTGAATGAACAAGTAGTACTACTTTTTTTTATATTGATATGGTTATTCCTTTTAGGTCCTTTCATTCCTTCTGGAGCATTCGATGCAGCCGGATTTGTTGAATCGGAATAAACAGGTCACATAGCCTTATGTTTTGTGTTTGTACAAGGAATTCTTTAGTAGAAATGTTCTATATTAATTAGTTAGTTCTTCATTATTGAATCTGTTTTGATGATTATGATGTATGTAGACTCCATTGATGTTGGCTGCAATGCATGGCAAGATCTCATGCGTGACCAAGCTTATTGAAGCAGGAGCCTATGTATGTCCAATCTACATATCTTACATATTCATGAAAATATGGCTAATATTGAATATTTTGGGTTAGATTCTGATGTTTGATTCCGTGAACGGAAGAACCTGTTTGCACCATGCTGCATACCATGGTCACTCAGATTGTGTTGAAGTTATTCTGTCTGCAGCCCGTAGCTCTCAGGTGGCGGCTTCATGGTACGCAACCGTCTAGATTAATTTTGTTATGTTTGATTGTAATAAACTTATTTGATTAGTCTTAAATAATAAACTACTGCAGGGGATACTCTCGTTTTGTGAATGTTAGAGACCACAAAGGAGCGACGCCGCTGCACTTAGCTGCACGCCAGAGGCGCCCTGGATGTGTTCACGTATTGTTGCTGATGGGGTACGAACTAAACCCTAATGGCAAGCCCAATAACAGTGACGGCCCATCAGCCCAGAGCCCAAGAAAGAGTATCTGTTCGGCACCAAAGAGTTCGGCACGACCAAAGAGTTCGGACTCAGCCTACAGCTCGGTAAAAGCCGACCAGTCAAGCTCTCCTCTCAGATCGGCAAGAGCTGATCGGTAAAGTCCAGCAGTTCGGTCTCAGCATTCGACCGAACTAGGAGTTAGTGGACTCATGAAAGGCCTCCACGACCTCCGCTATACCCACGATCTATTTAGTGGTACGAAGCAGTTATTGAGCAGTTATTGCTCACCCACGATCTTGTTAGTGGGGCTGCAAACCACGACCTTAGTTCAATGTATAAATAGAACTTAGATCAGATAGAAAAGGGTTAAGCTCTCTAGAGATAAAACATCATATAGCAAGTCTGTGTTGTAAGCTGTAATCCCAGATCAAGCAATACAATCTTGCCCTCCCTTCTTCCCGTGGACGTAGATTTACTTCAGTAAATCGAACCACGTAAATTCTCTGTATCGTAATCTTCATTCTCTACCAACATTTACTAACATCAAAAATTCGCGGATCCATCACTGGCGCCGTCTGTGGGAAACAGAGAACAAAATTTGTGATAAAGCGAATTTTTGATCCATTTTTTCCACCCAAAAAATGCATACCAGATCGCAGAGTACCCGTATTCCTGCCCGTGAGAACCAGGAGGAAGCCAATCCATCCCATAGGTCTGGAAAACAGCCTAGGGATAAATCCACCACCAGTTCTCATGGCGAAGGAACAAGCCGCTCCAAGAATCGTCCCACTGAGTCTTCCCAGCAGCCCGATTTGAATGAGGCTGTCAAGCAGTTTTTGGCGGCGAAGCAGGAGGAATTCTTAACCTTCCTGCGAAGAAGCCAAAAGCAGCCGGAGACGAAAACGACGGATTCTCCTTCTCCCTCCGCACAAGAAAGTCACTACCGCAGTAGTGTCGCATCTCCCAGGAGAAAGAATCCCCGTCCCCCACATGTTCCAGTTCCTCCTCGGTACCGGAATCACAGGAGAACTCAATCTCCTCCATACCGACGAGATATCGGATTCGCCGTGTACGGAGCACTGAAGACTCCGTTCTCGGACGACATCACCCGAACTCCCCTACCACAGAACTACCGAACTCCGTCGATGACTTACGATGGGCTCGTGGACCCTCACGATTTCTTGGGGCGCTATCAATATAACATGGCGAACCAGGGTCTCAACGAGGTCCACATGTGCAAGCTGTTTCCCGAACTGCTCATCGGGAACGCGAGAAGGTGGTTCGATAGCCTCCCCCAGGGCAGCATCAGATCTTACCGAGATCTAATGGATGCCTTCCACAGGAGGTTCTTTCAGAAAGCGGAAGCCCGAATCACTTCGGCTCAGCTGCTTTCCATTCGTCAAGGTCGCGACGAAAAAATCAGCGACTTTATGACAAGATTCCACAAGGAATGCCTGCAAGTAGACGATCTCAACGATCTGCTTGTCATCTCGGCATTCCAAAATGGGATCCTGCCCGGAGCTCTCTACAGAAAGCTCGTTGAGTGCGGTCCGCAGACAGCTCAGGAAATGTGGGACATTGCGGACCAGTACTCCCGGGCCGATGAGGCAGACCGTCGCAAACGGTCGTTAGACAGCTCGTCGACCCGAGGAGACAGAAGGAAGCCCGATCATAGCGATCAGGGGCATCCTCGCCGGACTCCATTTGAAAGAATTCAAAGGGCTCCGGTGCAAGACAGATTGGGACCTCGTCTCAATCCCGAGAAGCCGCCCGTTCAGTTCGTACCGCTGAACAAGCCGAGAGTGGAAATTTTCGAACTGCACTCTGACCTATTCGAAAAGCCAAAGCGGATGACGAAATCAGCCGCGCGCCGACCACAGGATAGCTACTGCTCCTACCATCAAGACCACGGTCACGATACTGAGGAGTGCAGAAACTTGGCTGCAGGTATCGATGTTCTTGTGAAGGCAGGGACATTGAAAAAATACCGAAGCAAGCAGCCAAAGAAGAATAAAAAGCAGAGTGGTGCGAACTGCGCTCCTCAGGATCCGAAAAGGCAGCCGGATCCCGAAGACGATGACGAGCCGCAATATGATGGAGTAATCCAGACTATTGACGCGCTCCCTGCCGGGAAGACCAAGTCGTCCCTAAAGTCAGAACGCAGAGGCTCCAATCGAGAGGAGCCAACGCATAAAAGGCTGAAGCAGGACGAAGTGATTACGTTCTCGGCTGCTGATCCTGTCCCGGCCATCTCTCCTCACCAAGACGCCATTGTCATCCAAGCCGGAGTGGCAAACAAACTGATCCACAGGGTGTTTGTGGATACAGGAGCGTCGGTTAGCATTCTTTTTAAAGAGTGCTTCGACAAACTAGAAGTGGACCCAGCTCGGCTCAGTCCGGCTCCGCTTCCCCTGAAGAGCTTCACCCAGGAGGACACCCGCCCTGAAGGTATTATCAGCCTTCCGATCACGGTGGGGAAAGCGCCTACTAGCTCCAGTACGATGATTGAGTTTTTCGTGGTGAAAGCTCGGTCCCCGTACAACGTCATCCTGGGAAGAGACTGGCTCAACACAGTTCGGGCCGTTTGCTCCACCTATCACCTCACCATCAAGATCCCTACTAAAGGAGGGATAGCGGTCATCCGAGGTGACCAAAAGAGAGCAAAGGAATGTCTGCAAATTGCGCTTAGAAGTGCCGAGCAGTCAGATCGGCACCACCAAGCATAGCAATCACAGCAGCCGGAGTCAGAGGCGATGACCGAAGTCATACCGGAGCCGAACTCGATGACAGTTCAGCTGTACGAAGACGATCCATCCAGAACGGTTAAGATCGGCTTCGCGGGAACGCCCCTACTTCGGGAAAAAACCATCCAGCTCCTCAAGGAGTATAAAGACGTCTTTGCATGGTCTCCGTTGGACATGACCGGAGTGCCCCCCGAGGTAATCACTCATCGGTTAAATATTGATCCTTCAGTCCGGCCGATAAAACAGAAGCAAAGACTCTTTGCGGCAGAACGAAGTCAAGTCATCCATGACGAAGTCCGTCAATTATTGAAGGCGGATGTGTTATTCGAAGTGAAGTATCCTTCGTGGGTGGCCAATCCTGTCATGATCAAGAAAAAGGAAGGAGGATGGCGGATGTGCATAGATTTCACCGATCTAAATAAGCACTGTCCCAAAGATTGCTATCCCCTTCCGAACATAGATAAAAAAGTAGAAGCTTTGATAGGCTTTGAAATTTTTTGTTTTCTTGATCTGTACAAAGGATACCATCAAGTTTTAATGGATGAGATTGACGCTTCAAAAACGGCCTTCATTACTGATTTCGGCATTTTCGCTTATAAAAAGATGCCATTCGGTTTAAAGAATGCCGGAGCCACTTATCAAAGGATGGTAGACAAGCTTTTTCGGCACCTGATTGGAAAGGAGGTCGAAGTGTATGTTGACGATATAGTCGTCAAAAGCAAAAGCACTTCGGAGTACGAGCACAACCTCAAGTCCACTCTCAACGTGCTCAAGAAAGCCAACCTCAAACTTAATCCCCAAAAGTGTACCTTTTTGGTAGATTCGGGAAAGTTTCTGGGTTGTTGGGTTTCAAAGGACGGACTCAAGGCAAACCCCTCAAAAGTTCAAGTCGTTCAGAACATGGCAATGCCGAAGTCCATACATGACGTGCAAAGGCTAACCGGATGTCTAGCCGCACTGAATCGATTCCTTTCCCAAGCAGCCGAAAAGCAACTGCCGTTCTTCAAGGTGTTGAAAAAGGCACCAAAGTTCGAGTGGGGAGCCGAGCAGAAAAAGGCCTTTGACGAGCTCAAAAGTTATCTAGCCGAGCTTCCTCTTCTCTCTGCTCCAACCGAAGCCGAAGTAATATTCTTATACTTAGCGGCATCGGATCAAACCATCAGCGCGGTGCTTGTACGAGAAGAAGGCCTAAAGCAGCTTCCCATCTATTTTACAAGCCGAGCATTAAGAGGTCCAGAAACCAGGTATCAACCTCTGGAAAAGATTGCTCTGGCATTAGTAAATGCAGCAAGGAGACTGCGGCCATACTTCTATGCTCACAAGGTATGCGTCTTAACTGATCTGCCACTTCGGCAAGTGTTGACCAAACCAGAAGCATCAGGCAGAATCGCCAAGTGGGCTATAGAGTTGGGAGAGCACACAATTGAATATCTACCTCGGAAAGCCATCAAGGGACAAGCCTTGGCAGATTTTCTTGCAGAAGCAAAGTTCGATCAAGCAATTCCTGTTATTGCCGAACAGAAAAATTCTGCCAATGCCGAACTAGCACAGCCCTTGGAATCCGAAGTAGAGCCGCCGGACTGCTGGAGCGGATTCGTAGATGGAGCTTCAAACAAGATGGGAAGTGGAGCTGGTATTCTACTTGTCGCTCCCGACGGACACGAGGTAACCTACTCACTTCGGTTCCTATTCCCCACTACTAATAATGAAGCCGAGTACGAAGCCCTCCTGGCCGGACTCCAGTTAGCGCAAAGTCTGCTCGTCAAATCTCTCAAAGTCCATTGTGATTCACAAGTCATAGTAAATCACATGTTGGGTACAAGTGAAGCTCGTGACGAGAGAATGAAGAAGTATTTGGACAAAGCGCAAAGCATCAGCCGAAGTTTCTCCTATTTTCGGATAATCCGCATTCCCAGAGCGGAAAATAGCCGAGCAGATACCTTAAGTAAGTTGGCCTCAGATCCGAGCTCAAAGGCGGAAGAATTAATGCATCGAAGCATTGATGAAGCCGAGGTACATTCAGTATCCAGCTCGCCGAACTGGATGACGCCGATCTTGCAGTATCTGGATCAAGGACAATTGCCCGAGGATAAGAGAGAAGCTCGGAAGATCACGTGCCGAGCACTTCGGTACGAACTTCATGAAGGAGTCCTCTTTAGAAAGTCTTACCTCCAGCCGTTATTGCGGTGCGTAGGACCAGAAGAGACGGACTACATCCTCAGAGAAGTTCATGAAGGATCGTGCGGTAGCCACATCGGAGCCAGAGCTTTAGCTAAAAAAGTTCTGAGATGGGGATATTATTGGCCAACCATGGTACAAGAGGCAGTGCAGCTCGTCAAGAAGTGTACGAAGTGCCAAATTCATGCAAATGTCCCAAGGATGCCGCAGACCGATCTATACACTATGCAAAGCCCTTGGCCTTTCATGCAATGGGGCATAGACATAGTGGGACCACTTCCTCAAGCTCCTCGGCAAATGAAATTCCTTATCGTTGCCGTGGACTACTTCACGAAGTGGGTGGAGGCTGAACCATTAGCTACGATAACGAGCTCAAAGGCATTGGACTTCGTCTGGAAGAACATAGTGTGCCGGTTTGGCATACCCCACATCCTCATCTCGGATAATGGGACTCAGTTCACCGACAAGACGTTCAAGAATTGGTGCCAAGAGCTGAATATTCAACAGCGGTTCACTTCGGTCTCCCATCCCCAAGCAAACGGACAAACGGAAGTAACGAACCGGATTCTGGTGAAAGGGTTAAAAGCTCGGTTAGAACAAGCCAAAGGACAATGGGTAGAAAATCTCCCTCAAGTCCTATGGTCCTACCGAACTACACCCAAAACCTCCAACGGTGAAACTCCGTATAGTCTGGTGTACGGCACTGAAGCCGTAATTCCGGTGGAGATCGGCGTACCCAGTCCCCGAACTCTAAATTTCTCCTCAGAAATGAATGACGACGGACTGAGAGCAGAATTAGATCTCGCCGAAGAAAGAAGAGAATTGGCGTGCATAAAAGCAGCCAAGTATAAGGAGCAAGTAGCCCGGTATTATAACCAAAGGGTGAAAAAGCTTCAATTTCAAGTGGGAGATCTCGTCTTGAGAAACAACGAAGTAAGCCGAGCAGAAAAGCTGGGCAAACTCGAGCCCACATGGGAGGGTCCGTATCGGGTGTCAGAAGTCCTCGGCAAAGGGTCTTATAAATTGACTCACATGTCAGGAGAACAAGTACCCCGAACATGGCACGTCTCCAACCTCAAGAAGTTCCACTTGTAAGAGACAAAGTCCGGTCAGTCTGTCTTGTGTCTAGTTCGGTCATAGGGGTACATGTTTTTATTTGTTTGTTTTTTACTTGTACCTTTTACTTGTCGTTTTATAAAAGGGTTTAAAGTTTTTTTCCTTCGTCTTTTTCATTTTTTCTCTATGTGTTTTGTCTCTATGTGCTTGTCGTCTCTTACAAATGGTACCAAGGTATATCGTTCTTTAAAGACTGATCCCCTTTTTAGATCGATTATTAAAGACTATTGTGAGTTCAAGCTTCTAAGGAGGATATAAGACCACAATTCAGCTTAACAAGCAGTCCGTCTGAAACGAACTGCAATAAGCCAACGATTGTGAGTCCAAGCTTCCAAGGAGGATACAAGACCGCAATTCAGCTTAACAAGCACTTCGTCTGAAACGAACTGCAATAAGCCAACGATTGTGAGTCCAAGCTTCTCAGGAAGATACAAGACCACAATTCGGCTTAAGAAATAAGCACTTCGTCTGAAACGAACTGCAATAAGGGAAAGTCCGATCCACGCGATAAACCTCGCCGAATTAGGACGACCAAGTTCGGTCAAAGAAGTTTACCTCATAAGACCGGGGACGACCACGTCTAGTCAAAGAGGTTTACTGCATAAGACCACTTCGGTTAACTGGGAAAGTCCGATCCACGCGATAAAACTCGCCGAATTAGGACAAGGGAAAGTTCGATCCCGGCGACAAATCGCCAAATTAGAACACAAACCAAGTCCGGTCAAAGATGTTTATTTCATCAGACCAAAGACGAGTCCGGTCAAAGATGTTTATTTCATCAGACCAAAGACGAGTCCGGTCAAAGATGTTTATTTCATCAGACCAAAGACGAGTCCGGTCAAAGATGTTTATTTCATCAGACCAAAGACGAGTCCGGTCAAAGATGTTTATTTCATCAGACCAAAGACGAGTCCGGTCAAAGATGTTTATTTCATCAGACCAAAGACGAGTCCGGTCAAAGAAGTTTACTTCATAAGACCAAGGACCAAGTCCGGTCAAAGAAGTTTACTTCATAAGACCGAGGACAAGTACGATGAAATTTTTTCGCTAAGCTGTAAATACAGTGTTAGAAGCGAAAACAAAATTTCATTTTTCAAATCTTGTTCGGCATACAACTCCGCTACCCTACAAAATGGCGTTACGCTATTACAAAGGACTATTCTACTGTCCAGGGTTGCTGAAGTTAAGCCACCTATCTGCAAAATCCTCTGGAAGCCGAGTTCGGTTGTTCCGAGCAGATGAAGAATAAGCAGGTCAACGAGATGCTATCCTCGACCCAACGCCTCTTCCCCGAGCCCGAGAAGTCCTAACACCTCGGCGATGAAGAGTCTCTGCAATAAGCATCTGCTGATCTTGCTCGCTCATAGTCACAACTCCTCGGCGAATTTCAGTCCGTCCCTGTCGTGACGATTCCGGTTGCTCCTGAGCCCGTTCTCGTCTTGACGTTTCCGGCTGTTCCGGAGTTCGTTGTTGACTGGGAGTAGGATTTTGAACAAGGGAACCAGAGGTTTGATCTGGAGTGCGAGCATCTGTTGGCACGATATGCCGAAGGAATCTTTCTATGGAGGGGCGCCGAGAAAGAACAATGTTGTACCGAGAAGCCCAGCGCCGCAATGATTTCACAACTTGTTGGCAAGCCGAGCTCTCCAGCGCATTGTTCCTCCGGAGTACATGATATTCCTCCCACAGTTCGTCAACTCGACTCTGAACATCTGATATGGTCACTCCCCCGCGCACACGGATGTAATCCTCGTACGCAGTCCTCTCAGCAATGGTCGTATTCAGCTCGGCCTCCAGATCCTTCTTATCGGACTCTAAGTCCTTATTATCGGCCTCCAGCTTCACTAAACGAGCCAGAAGCTCGTCATTCTTCGTCTGATCGGCTATAGCTCTTTTCTCAGCTTCGTCTAAAGCCGAAGAGTACAGCCGTTTCCAGTGAAGTATCTCCATCTCCTTGAGTACAAAGCAGCTATATTAGTTCGGCTGCTGTACCGAGCAGATAGTAAAATACAACAGGAATAAAGGCGAGTACGAAAAGCTATACGAAGACAAGTGTAGAGAATTTTTCATTCACAAGGAAAATTTTTACACTAGGAGGGCTTCAAGGCCATTTTACAAGGAAGAAACTAGACTAAGAGAAGGGAGACGAAATCATACTCCACCAGCTTCGTCTCCGGCTCCTTGGTCTGGTTCAGCTTCTTTCTCCTGAGCTACCTCAGCCTCGGCCTCGCCTCCTGCCGGCCTCGCCTCCGCCTCCTGATCGGCTTCCTTCTCCGGATGCCCGGCCCGCTCGACTTCGGCCTCCAGCTCCAGCGGCTCGGCCTCACCCTCTCCGTTGTAAGTCGAAGCGGGTGAAACGGGTCCCACGGAGGCAAAGATAGCCTCCAGGTTCTCGTCCCGATCAGCTCGACAACTCCGGACTCGGTCTGCAGAAAGCAGGACCGAGGATGAAGCGAGCTCCTCAAGGAGCGGCAGATTCTGAAGCCGAGCTGCTATCTCTCGGCTGTACAGAGGCAGCACGACGTCGGCCCCCTGCTCGCCCTTATCGGTAATTAGCCTTACCAGACTACCGACAAAGGCCGAGAACTGGCTGCTCAAAAAGAGTTTCTCCGTGTAAACACGGAGAGCCTCCCCCTGGGCAGCCACGGCGGCAGCATCCCTCCGTTTCGTCTGCTCTCGCTGGATGACGAGCTGGTTTTTGGCAAACTGAGCTTCATCCTGGGCCGAAATCCTAGCAGCTCTGGCTTTCTCAAAGTTAGCCTCAGCCTGTTCGGCCCGATGACAAGCAGCCGCCAACTTCCTCTGCATCTCAGCATAGTCATTGGACGCTTTGGAGAGTTCGACGGCGACGAGCTTGGAGAGCATATCGTTCCTCTGAAAATGGATAAAGAAAAAAGTCAACAAAGGGGCCACAAAAAATACAGGAAAAAAGCAAGGCCAGAAAATCAAGAAGAGAATTCACCTCGGCGAAGTCCGTGGGCCATAAAAACGGCTCACAGATATGTTCCGAAGGAGGCGCCAAGACCACATCTTTCTCTGGCGCTCTCGGGGGCTTCTGGGCCTTCCCCTTCCCCTTTGCCGAAGTCGACTCCGGCTTCTTCGGATCCGAAGAGGTTTTTTGCCTTTTCGGAGTCCTCTCGGCATCAGACGCCGAGCTGGTGGTTTTCGGCCTCTCCGGCTCCTTGGACTCCGAAGATTTGCGGCTAGCCTTATTCAGCATGTACACTGCCAAAAAGCAAGAAAGCAAAGTCAGATTTTCTTCGTTAAAGCAGTAGAGCATAAAGATAAAGAGAAATCCTCACCCTCGGCCTCTTCGTCCGAAGACGAGATGTCGAACACGACGTCGCCCTTGACGAGCTCAGACTCCGTGTATTGTTTCCTAACTATGGGAATCTTGTTGAGCTCGCCATCGAGCTCGTCCAACGGTTCAGGCCGAGGGTGACGGATAACGGACTCCGGCCCTCTCCAGGGAAAACTAGGAGCCGCGGTCCTATCATAGTAGAAGAAGCGATTTTGCCACTTCGGCCACTTCGTTTTACAAAAGGCCCTAAAGGGCTGTAAAGGGATCAAGTAAAACCAAGACCCCTTCCTCTTAAATTGAAAGAATTTAAGGATCGCCTTCAAAGACAAATCCCTTCCTAACCTACGGAGTTCGGCAGCGAAGGCCGACAAGTGCCTCCAAGAGTTCGGAGTCACTTGGCCTATAGGAAGCTGAAAAAAATCTAGTAAATCTATAAAGGCAGAAGGGAGGGGGAAACGAAGCCCGCATTCTAAGCAGGCCTCGTACACGGTGGCGTACCCCTCCGGCGGGGAGTCAGCCCTATGATCACCGTCAGGTACCACCGCCTTCCCCCCAGGAAAAAAGTATTTTTCGGGTAGGGATATCACAGTATCCTTACTCAAAATACTATGGAAATACTTTACGGTCTTCTCCCCAGACTCTTTCCGGCCAGAAGACCCCTTATCCCCTTTCCTACCGCTACCCGACTCCGAAGAAGAAGAAGACATTTTTCTTACTTTTTGAAGGTGAAGAAAGTCTGAAGAAGCTCTTGAAAGCGGAAGAAAATTTCTCGAGAAAGAGAGAGTATAGAAGACGCAACAGCAAAGGTGTTCAAATGAGGAAGAAAGAGCATATTTATCAGATTCGGGAAAGATTTCGAGATCGTTGCGCCGTTTCGAATCCCACCTTTTCAGGATTCAACGGCCGGATTTTACTGTCGCATTTAATGCAGGCACGCGCAAGGCACGTCCCCTGACGTCAGCCTCCCCCTTACCATTATCCAGAATGCCGAAGTGACTCACCTCGCCGAAGTGATTCACTTCGCTTTTCGGGGGGGGTAGTGATGGGGTACGAACTAAACCCTAATGGCAAGCCCAATAACAGTGACGACCCATCAGCCCAGAGCCCAAGAAAGAGTATCTGTTCGGCACCAAAGAGTTCGGCACGACCAAAGAGTTCGGACTCAGCCTACAGCTCGGTAAAAGCCGACCAGTCAAGCTCTCCTCTCAGATCGGCAAGAGCTGATCGGTAAAGTCCAGCAGTTCGGTCTCAGCATTCGACCGAACTAGGAGTTAGTGGACTCATGAAAGGCCTCCACGACCTCCGCTATACCCACGATCTATTTAGTGGTACGAAGCAGTTATTGAGCAGTTATTGCTCACCCACGATCTTGTTAGTGGGGCTGCAAACCACGACCTTAGTTCAATGTATAAATAGAACTTAGATCAGATAGAAAAGGGTTAAGCTCTCTAGAGATAAAACATCATATAGCAAGTCTGTGTTGTAAGCTGTAATCCCAGATCAAGCAATACAATCTTGCCCTCCCTTCTTCCCGTGGACGTAGATTTACTTCAGTAAATCGAACCACGTAAATTCTCTGTATCGTAATCTTCATTCTCTACCAACATTTACTAACATCAAAAATTCGCGGATCCATCAGTTGCAAAATGGAGCTCTTGTTAGTGCTTCAACTTGTGGATACGGGTAATACTGTATATCTATTCTCGGTCTTCCCTTTGATGATATGACTACTTTCTCTGATTTCTAGCATTCGTTGTTGCACAGCTTCCCTGGAAGTAGTCCTCTTCATTTGGCTGCAAGAAGTGGTTCTCTTGATTGCATACGAGAGTTGCTCGCTTGGGGCGCTGATCGCCTTCAAACAGACACCTCAGGGTACACTCCTCTTCATTCTTTGGTTTTGCTAAATAGGCCATTGGAACTTAAATCAAATATGAATGAGAACTACAAGGCTTAAGTAGAGGAATATGAAAGGTAGGTCTAATAGTGGAGTATCATTTATTGGTTGGGAAGGTCTAATATGATTAATGTGATATAGGAAAATACCATATGTAGTAGCATTAAGGAAACAGCATGGAGGGTGTGCAGCTCTGCTGAATCCATCCTCCGCAGAGCCTCTGGTGTGGCCGTCGTACTTGAAATTCATGAGCGAGCTGACCGGGGAGGCAAACGCCCTCTTGGAGTGTGCTCTGATGGAAGCCAACAGGGAGAAGGAAAGCGCGTCAGATTGTGCGGCCGACAGTTTATCAGAGGCAAGCGACACAGGGGTATGTGGCATATGCTTTGAGGAAGCGTGCACCATCCAAGTTCAAGAATGCGGGCACACCATGTGTGCGCATTGCACGCTTGCATTGTGCTGCCACAACAAGCCTAATCCGAACCAGGCCACGCTGTCTCCTTGTGTACCGGTGTGCCCCTTTTGCAGGAGCAGCATTGTGAAACTGGTGCCCCTTTTGCAGGAGCAGCATTGTGAAACTGATGCTGTCAAGTGCTACAACCATTTGTTAGACATCGGCTTGCTTATTTGATTTGGGAAAATGATCAAAGCATGTAGTATTAGTTTGCAAGTGAGTTTATTGTAACATATTTATACGATTGGCCCCCACTTGATTGAGATTGAGGCATTGAGGAATGACTTATTTCAAATACCCAAAAATGTCTGAATTGTCTTTTAAGCATGTCGAGAGGTGATCATTTGTGAAATTAACATGTTGTTGCAGCGTCACCTAATATAATAAGTTGATCACAATTTTATTCAAATAACAAATATAGGATATTAAAATCAATAATTTAAAAAGAATTCACTTGAATTGATAACAATAGTAAAGATTAGGAGGTTTGAAGTTTGAACGGGCTAAGGCAAATTTGATATTTATAATTATATATTTTCAAGCAGGGTAATTCAATATATATAGTCCTTTTTTCTCATAATAGCCATTTAAACTCAAAGCTATTTATATTTTATGAAGTATATTTTGAATTATTATAAATCATTGTTCGAGCTTGGCCTTGTTTCCATAATTGGAGCAGCTGATACGGCCACAGGCCCACAACATAACCAAGCCCATAACAAGGCCTGGAAACTTTGGTCCATTACTAAGCACTTGACGAGGTCAAAAGGAGTCAGTCGGAAAAATCAGAGCAGTTAGAGTTCGAAGTTGAAAGTTGAAACACAATGTTAACCTATGTCGAATCATTGACAATACAGAGAATGAGAATATTCATGTTGAAAGTATTTTGGATAAGACCTTTACATCAGCTCAAGAGGATCCTTGCCACGCTAGCAGACCAAGTTGGAAAGATATTCTGTTGAAAGGAAGAGAGCATTCGGATGAGAGCATTCTCCCATGTTCTTGATGCAATGCTGCACTCTCCCATCTTGAAGATGGTAACCGAGAGGGATAAGGGATAAAAGGCTAGGTATGGTGAATTGCAGAGAACAAAGTTTATGGTTCTCTTATTTCTGTATTTCTGTGTGTTTTACATTGTATACAATGATCTCTTTTTATAGGAGAGAAATACAAGTATATTTGGAAACATATCAATCTATTCTAGGTATAATCACTAATTGGTATTCTCCTAAAATAGATTTATTTCTTTCCTTGATTCTTTTCTTGAATTGTGTCTTCTAGGGTTTGACACTCCCCCTCAAGTTGAGCCGCGGCATCTCCGATGCTCAACTTGCCAAGAACTTCTTTGAACACTTTAGAATTCACAGCTTTGGTTAAGATGTCTGCCAACTGATCCTCTGACCTCACAAATGGAGATTCTATTACTCCTTTTTCTAGGTTCTCCTTAATGAAATGTCGATCTACTTCCACATGCTTAGTCCTGTCATGTTGCACTGGATTTTCTGAAATAATGATCGCCGCCTTGTTGTTGCAGAATAACTTCTGTGTTGGAGGAAATCCTATCTCCGTAAGTAACCTCCGCAACCACATAATCTCCGTTAAACCACTCTTGATTCCTCGGAACTCTGCTTCCGCACTAGATAAGGCAACGACCTTTTGTTTCTTGCTTCTCCAAGTGACCAGGTTTCCACCTACGAACGTGAAGTATCCTCCCGTAGATTTCCTGTCAACTGGATTGCTTGCCCAATCAGCGTCAGTGTATCCATGAACCTCCAGATCTCCTCCTTTTTCTAGGAGTACTCCGTATCCTACAGTCCCCTTCAGATATCTTACAATCTTCAAGGCAGCCTCCATATGGTCTTCTTGCAGTTTGTGCATAAACTGACTGACTATACCAACTGCATAGGTAATATCTGGTCGAGTATGTGAGAGATAGATCAACTTTCCCACCAATCGTTGATACTTCTCCCAGTCTGCTAGCTTTGCTCCTTCTTCTATCTTCAATCCATGGTTGGGTACCATAGGAATATCTGAGGGCTGGCAATCTAGTAAACCAGTCTCTGCTAGTAAATCTAGTACGTACTTCTTCTATCTCAGGAAGATTCCCTTCTTCGATCTCAAGACTTCGATTCCAAGGAAATATTTCAGTGCCCCCAACTCTTTCATCTCGGACTCCTTAGATAGATTCTCCTTCAGATTCTTGATTTCCTCTTCATCGTCTCCTGTGATAATCATGTCGTCCACATAGATGATCAGACATGTCACCTTGCCGTCCTTCTTCTTAATGAACAATGTGTGGTCAGAGTGGCTTTGTTCATACTCATGCTTGAACATTGCCTGGCAGAATCTCCCAAACCATATCCGGGGAGACTGTTTTAGTCCATACAAGGATTTTCTCAATCTGCACACCTGTCCGTCTCCAAATTCTCCAAGAAAACCTGGAGGGGCTTCCATGTAGATTTCTTTATTTTCTTCCAACTCTCCATGTAAAAAGGCGTTAGTGACATCCAGCTGATGTAAAGTCCAATCTCTAGATGCAGCTATAGACAGCAGTGTTCTAACTGTATTTAGCTTGGCTACCGGAGAGAACGTCTCTGCATAATCCACTCCATAGACCTGAGTGTATCCCTTAGCCACCAGTCGTGCTTTATACCTCTCGATTGAACCATCTGCTCGTCTTTTGATTGTGAAGACCCATCGACATCCTACTGGCTTCTTTCCCTTTGGTAGAGTACACTTCTCCCATGTTCCATTCTTTATTAAGGCATCTATCTCTTTCTTCATTGCCTCACTTCAATGTTTGTGTTTCATCGCCTCCTCAAAGGATTGAGGAATCTCATCCTCATAGAGGGCAGCTTCAAAAGCTCTAGCCATTTCTGTGAGATGTCCATGCACAAGATTAGTTACAGAATATTGGGACTTTCGTCCTTTCCAGTCTGGAGAGTATCGCCGAGGAGGAACGCCTCTCGTACTCCTTAGCGGTAACTCATAACCCATGTCTGCTTGTTCCTCAATTTCCTCATTCTCCATGTCACTATTAGTTTCATCCACAGGAGTAATATTTCCAGAGTTATGACTATTTACCTCAGGATCCCTGACCGGGGTAGATAGCGAGGTGTCGCCGAACTCCTCGTCGTGCACATTGGAACTTGACGGCCCGGCGTTACCGCTAACTGTCTCTGGTGGACCGACGTTTAGAACAGGTTGACTTGGACTTGTCAAGTTTCCCTCCACCTGACTGTTGTGATTCTCTTCCTGGTTTGGTGTAGGCTCGGGTATTGGTGTAGGTATAGGTTCGGGTACGGGTGTAGGTGTAGGTTCGGGTATTGGTGTCGGTAGCCAGCCTAGTGAGTCATTTTCCGGAATTTCTAGTCGACTCTCTCCCTGACCGCTTGGTTGGCTATAGAAGTATTCTCCCTCAACAAAGTCGCAGTTCATGGTGGTATACATGGTTCTTGTTTTAGGATCATAGCATCTGTAGCCCTTTTGATTCCGGCCATACCCTAGGAAAACACATTTAACAGCACAAGGGGAAAATTTAGACAGCTCGTGTTTGGGAATATGGACAAAGACGGAGCACCCAAATATCCTAGGTTCTAGACGAAGAGATGATGGGATAGTGGCTTGGGCAGATAGGATGTCCAAAGGTGTTTTGATGTCTAGGATTTTGGTAGGGAGACGGTTTAGAAGGTAGACAGCAGTGGCTACGGCTTCTGGCCAAAAAGATTTTGGGATTCGAGATTCGATTAGGAAGGCTCGTGTGACTTCTAGAATATATCGGTTTTTCCTTTCTGCTACCTCATTCTGTTCAGGAGTATGTGGACAGGTGGTTTGGTGGACTAATCCCTTTTCAGTAAAGAAATACTGCATTTTAGAATTGACAAACTCCCCCCCATTATCGGATCGAAGGATTTGGATATTGTGTTTGTATTGAGTTTGTACGAAGGTATATAATTGGGTGAACTTGTCAAAAACTTCAGATTTTGTTTTTAAGAAATAAACCCAAGTCATGCGTGTATAATCATCAACAAACAACAAAAAATAGCGAAAGCCCGATCCCCCAGTAACAGGTGCAGGACCCCACACATCCGAATGAATTAATGAAAAGGGAGTTTTCACTCTAGTATTATTTAGCTTAAACGAATGTCTATGGCTTTTGGCCAAAAAATATGTTTCACAATTAAAGGCAAAAGAAGAATTCAACTTAGGAAAAAACAGACGGAAATATCCTATAGATGGGTGCCCTAACCGGCGATGCTAAAGCCAAGCCTGCTTATCAGTCAGTCCGTGAGACAGCAACGCAGTACTCTGATGGGCCACCTCATCCACATAGTACAATCCGTGTCGTTCAGTGCCACGCCCAACTATCGTCCCCGTTTGAGTATCCTGTAGTAAACAGAAACGAGGCTGCATTAGTGACTTGCAGTTCAATTCTTTAGTCGCATGACTAACTGACAATAATTTGTGAGATAGTGACGGAACAAATAGGCAATTCGAGAGTCGAAGGGTGTGGGAGATAGTGATGGTTCCCGCCCCCTGAACAGGTGCCAGATCTCCACTTACGGTTTGAACATGAGTTTTATTTGACTTGGAAATACTTTCAAAATCAGATATATCAAAAGACATTGTGTCAGTTGCACCACAATCAAAAATCTAATTTTTATTCTTTTCTCATATTTCTGAGGTAGATGACATGCCAAGGTTTCTAAGGAATTTTGGCATTTTATTGTGGGATGTATCACAAGATTTTCACAAGGTTTAGGGGCTGGAATGTGTTTATGAGGATTTTTGGGGAGTTTAGAGGAGTTATTTTCAAAGTGGGGTATGGGGTGCAATATGTGAGGAGTTTTGGGGCTGGAAACAATAGGTTTATGGGGATGGGGTAAAAAACGTGATTTGGCAGAACTTGGAGGGTTCAAATGAGAGAACCCCCATTTACCTTCACTACAAACCCTAGATGGGTCCGCCGCGTTTGCTTCTCCTCCAATCTGCACTCTCGCCGCCGTGACAGTGGCCACGACCTTCTCCTCCCCGCGTCCGCCATAATTTCCGGTGGTGGTTGGAGTACCGAAGCCACCAGCCACGTGCTCGGCGTAGGCGGCTTGGCCTCCGACCGCCGCTGCTGCTGATGCCGATGCCCTCAGTCCGCCGCGATTCGCCGCCCTCTGGAGCTTGGATTTCTTCATTTCATCCCACCATTCGGGATACCCATGAATGAGGAAGCAGGTATCTTTTGTATGCCTCTTTCCTCCGCAATGGGTACAAAACAATTTGCTTTTATCTTCGTCGCATTTGCGGTGATTGGCTGGATACCGGGACGGCGCCGGTGGTGGCGGTGGAGGCTGACTGGCCCTGTTGCGGTCGAATACGATCAGTCCCGCTCCAATTCCGGAGCCTGGTTGTTCGGTAGGTTTCAATATTCGCGCATTGTCGGCATTGCGCCTCACCATCGCGTATGCCTCTTGAGGAGTCGGTAATGGCTCTTTGTTGATGATCTCCTTCTTGACTGATTCATACCGTTCATCGAGTGCGGTAAGAAACTGATACACCCTCATCCTTTGGGTCCGTTGATTGTCTTTCTCGATTGACGGAGGATGGTCAATCGTGCTTGGATCTCGGGCGTCTATGGATATCCATAGATCCTGTAATTTTTGCCACAATGCTTCCAAGGTCATTCCTCCTTGTTTGATCGCCATACATTGTGTGTGTAGGTCGTACACCTGAAACGGATCTCTCCCGCTGGCATACGTGATTGCCAGGCCCTCCCAAAGGTCCTTGGCGGTCGCGTATTGAGAAACTTCGTTTACAAGGTCGGATTCGATGTTGTTGATAATCCAATTGAAGGTGCAGTGATCTCTCTGCTGCCACCTCGGGTAATTTGGGTCGGTTTTATAAGGCAATTACTCCATGAGGCAGTTTTTCTATTTGTAGTTATTATATATAGATGTATTTCTGATATGTATTGCATCTTCTTCAATCAATGAAAAGTGCTTTGCACATTCCTCTTTAAGCTATAATGGTTTCTTGCTTTATTATGCTTTTTGCTGCTATCCTTTCATGGTATCAGAGCCTAGGTTCTTCTTAGGTTCTGTGGCTCTATTTCCTTCCCTTTTACCTTGTTCCTTCTCAAATTTTTATTTTAAATATGAGCAGCTCAACCTCCGAGGAGAGGAGTGGGCATAATCCCTATGTAGTGCCTTTCCTATCACAAAGTCACCCCATTGCCATCAAACTCACTGAATCCAACAATCTTGTTTGGAAAACACAAATCATGTCAACAATTAGAGGATATGAACTTGAGTCATATCTGCTGGAGGATCAAGAGAAACCTCCCAAGGAGATAACTGGTGCTGGAGGCATCATGAAGCCAAATCCAGCCTTCTTGGCTTGGCGTAGGCAAGATCAATTGCTTGCCTCTTGGATTCGGTCGTCACTCACAGAGAATATCATGGTGGGACTTACTACAACTTGTGAGATCTGGAAGGCGTTGGAAACTAGCTTCGCAAATCAGTCGAAAGCTAAAGTCATGCAGTATAAATTCCAACTACAGACCATCAAAAATGATAATGTCTCAATGAGAGATTTTTTAGCCAAAATCAAAGAGCTCTGCAATCTTCTAGGTGCCGGTGGATGCCGCATTCCCGAGGAGGATCACATTATTTACATTCTTGGAGGCCTTAGTCATGATTATGACTCAATTATTGTCACTGTCACAGCCAAGACTCAAGACTGGACTGTGCAGGACGTTGCAGCCCTGCTTCATAGCGTTGAGTCACGTTTGGAAGATCCAAGCGCACAAATTTCCAAAATCAATATTGATGGTTATGTACCCTCAGTTAACCTTGCTCACACTTCTGGAGGAAGAAAGGATGGTTTTCATCAAGGTCGAGGTGGTGGCTCCAACTTCAACACGAATGGTGGTGGTCGAGGTTCTAGTTTTTACGGTGGTCGATCAGGTGGTTTTCACGGCAGAGGCAACGGAAGGCTTATTTGCCAATTATGCCAAAAGCCTGGCCACTCTTCTGATAGGTGTTGGTACTGTTTCGAGCAGTCATTTATGCCCCACCCGCCTTCTCATCACATGGCTCAACATCAACAACTTCACTCACTTCAGCCTCTATCTCAGCTTCACTCAACTCAGCCTATATCTCAGCCTCAGCAATATCCCTTTGCTAACTTGGCTCAGTCCCATAATGCTTCCAGTTATTACTCGCCCTCCGAGTTCAATACTGAATCCTCATCATGGTATCCAGATTCCGGTGCAACTCATCATGTTTCAAATGATCTTGCTAATCTCAACACTGCTTCTGAATATCATGGAGGTAATTCTCTTCATCTAGGTGATAATTTTGGGATTCCTATTGCTCATGTTGGTGAATCTGCTGTGTTTACTCATCCTTATACCTCTGCATCTAGACTTTTCTCTCTAAAGAATCTTCTTCATGTGCCTAAGGTGTCTAAAAATCTTCTTAGTGTATCCCACTTTGCTCAAGATAATCATGTATACTTTGAGTTTCACCTTTCCTTTTTGTCTTGTGAGAGATCAGGTTTCCAAGGAGGTAATTCTACGGGTCACCCTTGAAAATGGTCTTTACAAGTTCATTCTTCACAAGTCTCCCTCACCTTCATCAATTTCAATCAAGAGCTCATCTGCAGCCAGTGTCTCTTCGTCTTCCCCTGATGATGTTCTCCCTTCAGTGCTTACTTCCTCTTGTAATGTAGCATCTAGTCTAGATCTTTGAAACAAACGGCTTGGTCATTGTGCTTATCCTATTGTAAAAAAGATCCTGCTGAAATGTAACCTTCCCAGTACATCAATGAAATCTAATTTTCTTTGTGATTCATGTTGCATCGCAAAAAGTCACAAGTTGCCTTATTCTCATTCTCTCACTCAATATACTGCTCCCTTGGAGTTGATTCATTCTGACCTATGGGGTCCTGCTCCTATCATTTTCAGAAATAGCTTTAGGTACTATGTTAATTTCATAGATCAGTATAGTCGTTTTACATGGTTCTACCTTCTCAAAACCAAGAATGAGCTCTCATCTGTTTTTAAGCACTTCTAAAACTTTGTTGTAAACCAGTTTAACACTAAAATTAAGAGCCAGTGATTGGGGTGGAGAATATAGATGACTTGTCCAATTTTTACAGAAAGAAGGTATCCATCATAGAATCTCATGTCCATACACGCCTCAAAAAAATGGTATGGCCGAAAGAAAACATCGACACATTGTTGAGATGGGTCTTGCTCTTCTTGCTCAATCTGGTCTTTCCTCTAAATTTTGGGATGACTCTTTTGCTACTACTGTGTTTCTCATAAATAGACTTCCCTCTCAAATCATCCAATATTCTTCCCCGTATGAGAAACTGTATAAATCTCAGCCCTCTTACCTTGATCTCAGAGCCTTTGGTTGTCTATGTTATCCTCATCTTAGGCCCTTCAATAGCTCCAAACTTGATTTCAGATCCGAGCCTGCTACATTCTTAGGCTATAGTTCTTCTCATAAAGGCTATAAAGCTCTCCTATGTAATGGCAAAACCATAATCACAAGAGACATCATTTTCAATGAAACCATTTTTCCTCACAGGTCTAGTCTCTCTTCTCTTCCTTCTTCCTTCTTCCTTCTTCCTTCTTCCTTACCTTCTATTCAAAAACATTCTCTTGTTTCTGCTAATGATCATGTTTCTTTTCCTCAACCTCCATCTCCTCATTCTGATAACACTATTCATCATACTCATAATTCTGTTCCTATAATTCCCATCTCTCCTGTTATAGCTACTATTGCTCCAGATAACAGTACCATCCACACTCCTTCACCTCTTCCCAGCAGTGATCTCCCCATTCCTTCACCGCTTCCCAATAGTGGTCGTGCCCCTATCTCCTGTGATTGGTGATCCCTCATCTCCCTCCATTACAATCTCCTCTCCTCCTCCTCCCATTCCCATAGCACTTCCACCACCTCGAAAGCATCAAATGAAAACTATAGCTCAACATGGCATTCATAAGCCTAAGGTTCTCACTGCGACTTCCTCTGACTCTGATGACTCCAAAGATCTCCATCTTGTTATTCCTGCATTTCTTGCTCTTTTAAGGAATAAGACCTGGTTCCTTACATTCCTTCTTCCCGGCAAGAACCTGATCGGATGTACTTGGGTTTTTAGACTCAAGAAGAATGCATATGGCTTAGTTGCTCGACACAAGGCCAGGTTGGTTGCTCAAGGTTTTTCACAAGAGTCCGACTTCGACTTTAATGAAACTTGCAGTCCCGTGGTCAAGCCCAACACCATCCGTCTTATGCTTAGTATTGCAGTGTCATCTAACTGGTCGATCAAGCATTTGGATGTCAATAATGCATTTCTTAATGGTGATCTCGAAGAGGAGATTTACATCGCCAACCTCTCGGTTTTGAGCAAGGTGCCCCGGACATGGTATGCAAGCTGAATAAGGCGCTTTACGGCCTTAAACAAGCATCAAGGGCCTAGTTCATCACCATTCAAGCTGCTCTTTTAAAGCTTGGTTTCACTCAATCGAAAGTTGATACCTCTCTTTTCTATCCGAACTCAAAGACTGAAACAATCTATCTCTTGTTATATGTCGACGACATGCTCATAACTGGAAATTCTTCTTCTGGTATTCGTCGAGTTATTGATCAGCTTCACAACCAATTTGCTCTCAAGGATCTTGGTGATGTTACACGATTTCTTGGCATTGAAGTTACCAAGACCAGTCAAGATCTCCACCTGTCTCAATCCGCCTACATCAAGGAGATTCTCAAGAAAGTTAAAATGATTGACGCTAAGACTTTTCCAACTCCGATGGTGTCCGACCTGAAGCTTAGTAAATCTGAGGGTGAGCCTACTGCTGAAGGTAAGTTGTATCGTAGTGTTGTTGGTGCACTTTAGTACGCAACAATTACTCGTCTTGAACTCAGTTATTCTGTCAACAAGGTAAGTCAATTTATATCGTGCCCTCTCGATATTCATTGGAAGGTTGATCATGGCATCCACATCAAAGTCTCTTCTTTTGCTCTCTCTGGTTTCTCGGACTCAGACTGGGCTTCCGACAGTGATGATCGGCGATCTACCTCTGGTTATTGCGTCTATTTTGGAGATAATCTTATTTCTTGGTGTGCCAAGAAGCTAAAGGTTGTTTGGCGGTCTAGCACAGAAGCTGAATATCGTAGTCTAGCTCTTTTGGTTTCTGAAGTCACTTGGCTCCAATCTCTCCTTGTTGAACTTGGTTGGGCTTCAACAGTTCCTCATGTTCTTTGGGTGGACAATCTCAGTACGATCGCTTTAGCTTCCAATCCCGTTCTTCACTCACGGACTAAGCACATTGAATTGGATCTTCACTTTGTTCGTGACAAGGTCGCTTCCAACCTCATTGATCTACGACATTTACCCACCTTGGATCAGGTTGCGGATATTCTTACTAAGCCACTAAGCAATCAATTCTTCTCGAGGCTGCGGAAAAACTTGGTGTTTGTTCGCTTGCCTCCCTCGAATTGGGGGGGTGTTAACCTATGTCGAATCATTGACAATACAGAGAATGAGAATGTTCTTGTTGAGAGTATTTTGGATAAGACCTTTACATCAGCTCAATAGGATCCTTGCCACGTTAGCAGACCAAGTTGAAAAGATATTTTGTTGAAAGGAAGAGAGCAATCGGATGAGAGCACTATCCCATGTTCTTGATGCAATGCTGCACTCTCCCACGTTTATGAGGCAGTTACTCCATGAGGCAGTTTTTCCACTTGTAGTTATTATATATAGATGTATTTCTGATATGTATTGCATCTTCTTCAATCAATGAAAAGTGCTATGCACATTCCTCTTTAAGCTATAATGGTTTCTTGCTTTACTTTGCTTTTTGCTGCTATCCTTTTCACGCAGTAATACAGGTTGAGAAGAAATACTCTTGTTAAAATCCAACACAACCACTGTGAATCTACATTCTAACATCATTATTTAAATATTGATTCCAGGTTGGTAGTTCCTGTTGAAGCGGATTTTTCCAACATTTGTTCCGCACTTGTTAAATTCACCTTCTATGCTCCTACAAATTGTACCTTCCACTATTTTCCGGCACCGGAATGTTGATGTGGACCCTAGTTTGCCGGATTACCACGTACAATGTAAGTCACGTCTGTTTTGCAAAATATTCTCTTTAAACCCCAACTTATTTGCACACTATCAAATAAGTTGGAGTATAAAATAAACTATTATTATGAAATGCTTTTAATTCTCATATCATCAATTGTATTTTATGCTCCGTTCTGTGTCATGAAAATGGGCATAACAAGCCAATAATAAATCGATACGTTTAATAGCGTGAAATCGTTTTCTTTAAAAATTACTCCTCTACTACTAATAGTATTTGTTAAATATGAATTATAACCTTGAATCTTATTAATAAAAGACAATTTTCGACTAAATAAGACGGAAATATAAACAAACTAAAAAATGATAATCCAAATTTTAGAATTTCACATGATTATTCCCAAAAAAATGACGTATGCATTAAATCCCAGTGTATTTGCCTATATGGAGTACAGGAGAAGTATATGATCTAAAGTTTAATATGATTACGAGGCATGGAATTCAAAATTTAAGTTCTTATTTTCAAAACATTCTTGCAGACGTAACACACGGGTGTCCATGGCACGTGCAAAACATTTTATTGAATATACATACGTCATAAATAAAGCTTCCATCTCATTGTCAATTTGTTTGAATTCCCTTGAGCATCATTTCTGAATCTAACTGCAATAGTACTATCAGATAATAATGATTATAGTATAAGATTATTTTAATTGAAATTTCAAGAATTTTTCCGTGATAAACTTTATTGTAAATATTCCTACGATTAAATATAATAGTTTAATAAAATCTCCATCATTTTAAAATCTTCACCAATTTCCATAAAAATATTTATGTATCCACGATTCCACGTTATTTCGTCGAAATCAAAGCAGCGATAGACTAAACAACACACATAACATAATATAATCCCTTAATAAAATATGGTTATTTGTCATAATTTTCTGAATATTTAAAGTGGTGTCAAACTAAGTCTACTTACTCCATAAATACTAGTAGTATTTTCTAGAAGGCTCTTCTGTTGTGAGCTTAGCATGAACTGCGAAATCAAAGTCAACTTTCATATTTTTGGTTCAAAACAGAGTCATAAATGTGATTTGTTTAATTTGTGCAATTTCTGACTTGATCATTTATGAATTCGATTGTGATGTTATTGCTACCACCACAAAATGGGTTCAAGTCCTTTCCCACTGCTTACTCATAATTCAGCTACGTCTTTTAGTTCTTTAACAAAATCTTGGTTCACAATTTAATGATAACATAATAGTCAATCCTCTCACACCCACTCAAATCCCAACCTCCCCACCTAAACTGCAATATGGGCGTCCTAAAGCCCGCCCTATGCCCTAAGGCGCGCCATAAGCATGTTCTTTTATTTGAATATTTAAATAACTACAAAAATTAAGAAAAACCTTCATTTCAGTTAATACATTACAATACGAATTAAAAAAATACGTAAACTCAGCGACGGCGGTTACGGGCCCACACTTCTTCAATCATGTCGTTCATGAGCTGAGCATGGTCTTGTTGGTTGCGCATTGAGGCATGTCTAGATAGAACCTCATTAAAGCTCGTCGGTAATCCTTGAGCGGGGGGCGGGGTCGTCGTGCTGGAGGAGCTAGACCCACCTTCATCATCGGCCCAATCGGTGACGCTTCCACCTTCGTGTTCGACTATCATGTTGTGCAAGATTATGCACGCATACATGACATCGGTGAGGACTTCCTTGAACCAGAGATGCCCCGGCCCTTTCACTATTGCCCACCGTGATCGGAGCACACCAAATGCCCACTCCACATTCTTCTGCGCCGCCTCCTGCTTTTGTGCAAATAAAACTCTATTCTCACCCATTGGGCAGCTGATCGTCTTCAGAAAAACAAGCCACCTTGGGTATATGCCATCGGCCAAGTAGTACCCCATGTGGTATTGGCGCCTGTTGGCAGTGAACTCGATGGCTGGGCCGTTGCCATTGCATTGCTCGGTGAAGAGGGTGGATGAGTTGAGAACGTTGATGTCGTTGTTCGACCCGGCTACACCGAAGTAAGCATGCCAGATCCAGAGCCGATGGTCAGCGACGGCTTCGAGGATCATTGTCGGGTGGCTGCCCTTGTATCCACTAGTGAATTGGTCTCTCCACGCCGTCGGAAAATTCTTCCACTCCCAGTGCATACAGTCGATGCTCCCTAGCATCCCAGGAAAGCCATGCATCGTCTCGTGCATCTTCATCAGGCCCTGGCAATCTACAACAGTCGGTCGTCGCAAATATGTGTCGCCGTAAGCCTCCACAACTCCCCTACAAAATCTCTTCAGGCACTCGCGGCCTGTTGTCTCACCGACGTGGAGGTACTCGTCGAACATGTCCGCCCTGGTGCCGTAGGCCAACTGACGGAGTGCAACTGTGCACTTCTGCAACGGCGTAAGTCCGGGTCTGCCAATGCCATCTTCCCGATACTGAAAGTATTCATCACGTGACTCCAACGTCTGGACCATGCTGAGAAAAAGGTAACGAGACATTCTAAACCGGCGGCAGAAAACAGTCAGGCCCCACCGTGGTTGCTTGGCAAAATAGTCTGCAACTAGACGTTCGTGAGATGCGGCGTGTTCGCGGAGGACAAACGTCCGACGTCGAATAGGCCTGGGGATCTGCTCCTCCGCCGCCGCCTCCGCCTCCTCGTGCTGCATTTCGGCTAAGCATTCCGCCATTGCGTCTTGAACGGCTGCATTTAAGGCTTGAGTCAAGGTCGGACTACCGCCCTCCGAGGAACTCCGGTCGTCGTTGTGGTTCATTTTGGTTTGTGAGAGATAGAGAAATGTGAGAGATGAGAGATGCAAGAAATGTTCGTATGAAAAATAAAATGAGAATCGAGGTTTGAATAGACAAATTTCGAAAAAAAAAAAATCAAAAACGCGTTGCATCATCCGCGTCGTCCGCGTCGCCCACAGTGGGCGACCGATGGCGCGGACGATGCCCTATCGTCCGCGCTTCGTCCGCGGACTAAGCTTAGGACGAGGACGACGCATCGTCCATCGTCCGCACATCCACAATGGCGGACGATGGCGCGCCCGAGGCATCGGACGACCTATCGTCCGCCCCACTGTGGATGCCCTTACTCCCCCAATTTACAATCAGTTAGCTGTTAGTGAGTAAACATTCATTACTTCGAACATACTATGAATACTTGTGCAATTGTAATTAATTAGTTGCACACACCAACAAGATATTCCAAAAAAATAAACCAGCAATTAGAGAGGGGCAAAAGGTAGAGATATGAACAAAAGAATCCCTTTGCATTTATTTGAAAGATTACAATTATCTATGACAGAGGATGATTATTTAACCTTTACAAACAGGGCCACCCAAACCAAAAAGAACAACTAAGTTCTTGTTTAAATCTCAGAGCTTAGTTGTTAATACAGAAAGGTGATTAGGCATAGAAAAGTGAACAAAATTGGGTACCTGGATGACTTTGAGAATAAAGAGCATATTATTCTACTTACGAAATTTTCCTAACTTATGCACATGATCTCCATATCCTTCCCTCCAAAGAAATTACTATTATCGAAACATCGTCGTGGTAGCGCCGCCGATCCCCTTGTGGTATTTCCAGTAGCTCATGGAAATCCATGCCTGAAATCCATAGCCACAAAAGGAAGCTTTAGTTTTCCATGATAAGGAAATAAACCATGTCTTTTCTTTTTGGTGAAACCAGCACATACCAGCTCTTTTTGCTGCTCGGAATAGCAATTCCTCAACGAGATGCTGTGCAGGATCGCCATCTGGTGCCCAAGAAATGAAAAGCTCGACTTCAGCTACAGCCTCTTCGTTTGTGAAGTACTGATAAAGCCCGTCCGAAGAGAGTATGAGGAACCTGTCCGTCGCCCCTAAGTGGTGATGGTAGAGTGATGGCAAGCAGTTTAAGTACGGGGACTCTCCAACAAAGTCGATTCTAAACATCTCAAGAAGCGCATTGTTCCACTTGGGCTGCAATAACAATATTCGTATTCATAGCCAACATCAGAATCAATTGTGTCCAAGGCACAAAGTGGTAGTAACTGATTAATAGACTAGAGTTTAGATGAATAAGTAAAAAAGAATAAGAAAAGTTTATCCCCAAAAGGAGTTGCAGTCAATTTCACTACTCCTAAAAAGCAAGGAAGATTCTTTGCCAGGCACATTTCAAAAGAGCTCTCCTCATTTTCTCACCATAATCCAGAGAGATATGCGAATCTCATCTACTCCATTCATGTAATTTAGCTTCAACTAAATTTCAATAATCTACTTTTCATCAATTGCCATCCATCCAATTCCCCACAACAAGATTCCAACAGGCAAAGCAATAAAGCAGATCATCCCTTTCGCATCTGCCTCGCAAAAGGCACACACAAACCAAAAGGAACAACACAATATTCATTTTAAACTTTCTACGAGGATCGGATGCAGAACAAGTACATATTGCACGATAATGAAATGAATGGTGCTTTATCAAGTAACCACTAAGAATATGCTCATAAAGATCATACCTGTTTGAGAAAGCCAGCACCAAAAGCTCGAGTGACCTTCAATGAACCTTTAACGCGCTCGTTCATCACAGCAGAAGCATCATCAGGATGTTCCTTTCTAATTCTTTCAACCTCCTGCAAAACCACAATCAATCAACCAATAAAGCAACAAAAAAGGCTTAATCAGATTTAGAAAGACCATAAAAGAGAGGATCATACCTCATCAACAGAGGTGCTATGGTCCATGGTGAGCTGCAAAGCAGTTAAGCTAGGTTGAGGGTTAGTCATATCATCATCATCATCATCGTCATCAAAATCCTGAAGATCATACAACGTTTCCTCATTAATCCTCTCCAAATCCTGGCTCCAAAGATCAGGCTGTTTCTTCCTAGCCAGAACAGCCCGACTATCGCCCACATTCATTACGTACACGTCATCTCCCTTCATCAACATCACAAGAACACAAGAGCCCATCAAAGCCAGCTCAGGATTCTCCATCAACATCTTATCAGCAATATCCAAATAGGACTCCTCAGTCTTCTTGAGGGCTTGAGAGAGAGCCTTGAGCACATCAGCATGGTTAGCCGCCCCAGCTGCTTTCGACCTCAGCTGCTCCTTCAACCTCCTATCAAGCTCCAACCTTTCCCTGTCCCATTCACACCTCCACGCCCTCTGATACTCCTCCCATTTCCTTGCTGCCCCACGGTACTTGTGTCTCGAATTTCTGCCCCTCTTTCTCTTATAACACAAGTCCCCAACCACATCACCATCTGCACTAGGGTAGCTTTCTTGCCCCACACATCTTGAGCATCCATCCTTAGTCCTATCCCTTGAGACCTCTTCATTCGAATCCTCTGTCGAATCATCGGTAATCAATGAGGAATCAGGGTTGTTACTATTGTTACTATTATTACTATCATCCCAGAGTAAGCCCTTGAGCTCCTTATGCACAGCAGCATACAAATTGGAGAGCAAATAGTCGGGTGCATCGGGGCCGTTGAATCCATCATAAATCCCGACGAACATCCATCCATGCTCCTCGGAGACGACGACATGAACTCGATCCTCTCCGGCTTTCCCCTGAGCCCACTGCAAATTCTGAGTTTCCATTGATTCGTCATCATCTAAGCTGCATTCACTGCTGAAATTGACACTGCTATTAACGGTGAGCTCGTTCTGCTTCTCCGCGCCCACCACCCAATCGCTTTCCCTCATCGCAATAACGCCCTTGATCGGCGCGACAATAGAGTTGTGGCCTCGAGAAATCCCCTTGGAGAAGGCCCGGCGAAGGGCCCGAAGCAAGGAAACCTTCCTGGATCTAGAGCGCAGGGCGAATCCACCGTGGGAGTAGCTCCGCTGGAACTGATCGGAGGAGGCCTTGTCCAGGGGGCCCGAGAAGATCGGGCGATCGAGAGGGCCCGACATGAAGGCCCGCTCAATCGGGCCAGACATGAATCCCCTCTCAACGGGGAAGAAGGGGCCGGAGTGGGTGGAGGGGTTTCTGGGAATGGGCTGGAGAGGGATGGAGGCGAAGGAGGTGGAGCCCTCGAAGGCGGAGGCGCGGTCGATGCTGTTGTAGGAGTAGACGTCGAGGAGAGAGGTGGAGAGAGGCGTGGAGGTGTTGGCGCTGACGGCGGCGCCGGAGATGGACTTAAAAGTGGTGGTGTCGGAGTCGGAGTGGACCTTGGAGGAGGAGAGGCGGGCCAATTCGGGGCGTATGTAGCAAAAGGAATGGCCCAAATCGTCGGATATGACCATGCCGGAAGCCATCTCGTTCCTCCTACGACGGGCCTCGTCAGCGGTGGGTCCCGCTCCGGTGAAGCACACCGTCAGCTTCCCCACGCCGTTGCCCATTTATTTAATTATCTGAAATAAAACGATTGATTAGTTATTCCTAGTATAAAGGAGTTTTGCTTGGTTGTTGAAGCTCATTTGATTGCAGAAATGTAAAAAATGAGCAACTTTTGGGGAGTGTGAAAAGGAAGTAGAGAGAGAGAGAGAGACAGACGTTGACTTTGGCAGAGAAGAGTTTGATTGCGATAATAAAAACAGAAGACTGGGAACTTGCTCTCTCGCATTTGTTTTGTGTATTTTTCAACTGTTTTCCTTATTTATTTGGGGTTGGTGGGGTTATATTTATATACTTCAATGTTTGATCGGTAAATAAATGTGAATTTCATCTACTAGTATCAAATTTAACCTTACTAACTATACTAAATTTACGTTTTACTTACATATGTTTTGTTCTACAGTAGTACATTTCTTTTACCATCGAACGGTTGAGAAAAAATATACACAAAAATCTGGTTAGTTGTAAATAAAGCAAGTGGCATATTTCCTTGTCAGTCAAAGCAATATTGCAGCATCTCTTAGCGGACGAGGAGTGAAGAGGGCGTCCGTGTCGACTGCGCAACACACTCGTGTCCTGTGATCGCGCCGACGGCACGGCGTTGCTTGATATATCGAGCACGCCCGTGCCGCCGAGCAGCGCGACGTGGCAGCATTCTATTGGCCAACGGCAATGCCGTTGGCTTTATCTATTTTTTTTATTAAAAATTTTGAATTTAATTTAAAAATCGTTTTTAAATTAAAAAATATATATTTTCCCACTTCTCAATAAATTATATCTGTTTTCTCTACACTTTTACTTTATTTTTCATTTTTTTCCCCAAAATTCACATTTTCATCTATAAATATCCACATTTCCACACAAAAAATTTCACACCACACTATAGAATTCTCATCTAAATTCTCTCATCAATTCTCGATCTTTTCACTCTTGCAAAAAAAATATTCGGCTCTGGCGATCACCCCTCCGACTCCCGCGGATGAAACCACGAATGGTTCAACCC
This sequence comes from Salvia splendens, assembly GCF_004379255.2. NCBI lineage: Eukaryota > Viridiplantae > Streptophyta > Magnoliopsida > Lamiales > Lamiaceae > Salvia > Salvia splendens. The sequence goes on from NC_056038.1 coordinate 8,934,459, forward strand.
AACACCATTCCCTCATCCGGATACGGAATTCTAGGCCCCTCCTCAAACCCAAGGTTCTCAAATTCCGGGTGGCTACCGGCCTTATCCGGTGGACGTGCAAGATGCCACAGATGGGCGATACGGGTGGACACCCGAACAAGGATCAGGAGGGATCGACGGCTCCCAAACTCCGGAGGACAACCCCAGCGCTCCTTCTCCTCGTCCTCGTAGTGTTCCTACTCATAGTCGTGGCGGTGATGTTCACGTCCGCACCGCGTACACTCCGCCGGAGATGGAGATGTTCAAAGCCTATTTCGAAATATCCGAAGATCCGGAAACCGGCACGAACCAAACCGGGAAGAGGTTTTGGTGACGTGTCTCTCCCCGGTACAATGCCAACCGACCGGAGGGAATCATCGATGCCATCTTCAGAGCCAACGAAGAAATCCAAAAGTTTCAGGGGTATTACCTCCAGGAACAGCGGTCGGCGAGGAGCGGCATGAGCGAGGCCGACATCATCACGACCACCATGTCAACCTACCATTCCATGCATTACAAACCATTCAAGCACCTCGGCGCTTGGCAGCAGGTGCGTAGAAATCCGAAGTATAGGGGAGGCTTATCATCCTCCTCCAGCTCTTCCAGCAAATGGTCAAGGTCGTTTTCCCTATCCGACGACGGCTCCGATTAGGTGGCTAGCCAGCTTGCCGGAGCTAACTTGGGTAGCCCCGACGCCGGCACGAGCAGTTCCCAACACCGAACGCAAGGAAGGAAGAAGGCGACGACCAAGGTCGTTTTTAATTATGTAATTTTAATTATGTAAACTTTATTTTTTAGGATTTTAATTATGTAATTTTTAATTTTTAGGACTTTAATTATGTAATTTTTAATTTTTAGGATTTAAATTATGTACTTTTTAATTTTTTTTGTAATTTGTAATAGTATTTCAGGTATTTTTAAGTGGAAATATTTTCATTTAAATTGAATAATAGAATGGTGGGACCCTTGATCATGTCCTTGCCTAAGAGAATGGATGAAGATGCTCTAAACTCTTAAAACTACCATATTTATCTTTTTTCCATAAAACTCATTCTCCAAGGTGAAAGGTATTTGATAAGATATTATACTTTTTTTTCATTTTGAAAAAAGGTATTTTTACCTCTCCATCAATGGAGAAAGGTGAACTCTTATAACTACCATATTTGTCTTCTTTCGTGAAAAATCATTCTCTAAGAGAGAAGATACATTTGAGAAGTTAAAAAGAAAGATACATTTGAGAAGTTATTCTACCTTTATGTTTTGGAATGCATTTTGTACTATTATTTTATTTTAAAAAATAATTTATCTTTCTATATACATTTTTCCTTTGTAATGTGTTAATTTTTGAAATGATATATTTCACTTTTTGAGAATGTAAATAGAAGATATACCTCTTTCATTTACATTTACTCGTTGGAAATGCTCTTATACTGTAGTACTATAATTTCAACCCATATTTCATTAATTATTTACTCTAAAATTATTTACTATAGTAGTAGTATAATTGTGTAATCGAAAAATAGACTGACTGGTTGAGAAAGTAAATAACATGCCTGTGAAACTATGAAAATAGAGCAATATTATTAGCTTTCACCCGTTTAGTAGTAAATAGTAATAGTACTAGGGTCCGTTCGGTCTATAAGTAATAACCATTTAAGAAATGGTAACTACTTGTCACGGTTGTTCGGTCTGTCAATTACCTTTTTTGCAAGGCCCGCCTAATATAGGGCGGCCCAATGAATACAACTGTAATGGAATGTTTATTAATCTAAAAAAAAGCTGCGATGCAATTTCTGAGTTGTAACAACATTCTGAAATCACAATCCAATTTCTTCTCTACCCCTCCTTCGTACAATCAATATGCCCTTCTCCAAATTTGGGGAACATTGCAAGGCGCAAGATCTCGAAGACGAAAACACTAAATTCGTCGCCTGAGGTAGCTACAAACTGCAATCGCACTCGAAATCCGACGGCGAGTACGAAGGTCGTACTTTTCAGCAGCCCCAGCAGGTCGATCGTTGTCGATCGGTGTGAAATGTGCGTCATCTATTAGATTATGTAATTCACTCAAATATGTGTTTTTTATACCTCGATAATGCAACGAACTGTTAATTCACAACATATTTTGATTTGTTTTGTTGTTCCTCTTACCCAAATCAATCGATTGAAGTCCTAAATTTCATATTTGTTTTGTTTTTTTTCTTACCCAAATCGATCTATTCAAGTCATAATTTTCTGATTTGTTTACAAAATTGTCTAACCCAAAATGATCGATTGAAGTAATAAAAATTGGATTTGGGTCTGGGTTGAGTGTGCAAGGCAAAATAGCTTTTTTTTGTAAGACAAAATCAAGCCAAAAAAATTGGATGGAGGGTTTGGTTTGAGTGTGCAATATGAACAGCAGTTGGATTGTTCTACTGACTTCACTGCATTTGTTTTAGCATAACTTAGTTTTGTCGTATTATTTCCATACAAAATATGATACAATCGTTTTGTTCACCTAAGAAAATTTATATTTTCCCTTGCAGTTACTGTAATCGTTCCCAGAAGATATGAATATTGTTGGGAACAATTATGTTGGCAAGAATCATGCTAAGAAACTTGACAAGTATGTGAATACACTGGAAGACATAATGCAAAAAATTCTTGTTTCACGCATGGCTGTACTTCACCTCATCCTAAATCGTCTTCGCCAATCGAAAAGAAGAAAGCTACAAACAGTGCTCCCATATAGCATTCTAAATAGGATTCCGAGACAAATTGACCACCTAAACCGGCTTGTTGGAGTTTCAGATACAGATTGCCTCGTAAATTTCTGGATGGACCGTAATGCGTCGGGCGGCTTTGTCGATTGTTTCTAGAGTTGCGTGTTTTGCATGAAAGACGGTTCGTTTGCATTGAAGAACATGTTGCTATATTTCTAGGTGTATTAGCGCATCATAAGAAGAACCGAATTGTCCGTTTTGATTTTTTGAGGTCAGGGGATACTGTTTCACGGTACGTGCACGAGGTAATGGAGGCCGTATTGAAAATGCATTGTATGTTCGTTGTGAAACCCGAATAAAAATCGATCCCTCAGACTACTGCAAAAATGAAGCCATAAGCATAAAATGCATAGCAATGCAATGGGAAACCTATTCCTATGTACTCGGAGAAGAGTAGCACTCACCACGTTGGAGTAGCTGAGCTTGGAGAAAATATGTGAGACAGCGGCGTGCGGGAATGAAGAAATTTTCACAAAAAAGGTCCAATATGTATTAAGGTTTCTGAAGGGCATACTTGGAAGTAGTTAAATAATAGAGGGGTAGAAAAGAAATTGTGTAGCCAACACATAGTCATTACAAACAAACCAAACAACTAATACACAAACCGAAGAAATAAAATCGGACAAGACAAACAACTATTAAAAAAAACAAACTTAGATACAAATTTTATTTCCAGCATCAAAACTCTATCTGAAAAAATGGTAATTGACAAAACGAACCCACCACTAGTATTACAGCATTGTTTAGGTAATGTATGAATGTTGAATACAAACAATCTTTTTTGTTGGGCTTAGAGCATCCACAACCGTGCTCTTGCCAGCGGCACGGTTGTGGGCCCGGGCGGTACTATTCATGCCTGCTCTCTGGCAAGAGCACAACACCCACAACTGTGCTCTTCCGCAAGGACGAGCACAATTAATTTAAAATTCAATTAAACAATAACATTTCCATAATATTAAAATTCATTTAAAAACCACAATAAATATTACAAATGACAAATAAAATTAAACATTACATAATTAAAATCCTAAAAATGAAAAATTACATAATTAAAATCCTAAAAATTAAAAATTACATAATTAAAATCCTAAAAATTAAAAAAAACCACTACTCGTTGCCGAATTTCGCCCACATGTGGTTGATTAGGTCTTCTTGTAGTTGATTGTGGATTCGAGTATCGCGCATTGTGTGTCTTGTCTCGATCCTCTGGCCAACCGTCGTATGCTCGCCTCGGCGTGGGGGAGACCTCGCTGTTGAGCTTCCGGTTTCGTCCTCGTCGTAGAAGCTAGCCGCCCTCGGCCCTTCGTCGGCTATAATCATGTTGTGTAATATAATACACGTGAACATGATGTCGGCGATATTATTCACGTACTACAGCCGAGCCGGGGCCTTCACAATGTTGAATCGAGCTTGAAGGACCCCGAAGGCTCTTTCGACGTCCTTCCGCGCTGACTCTTGACGCTGCGCAAAAAGAACCTGGCTCGGGTCGTGCGGGTTGTGGAGCGTCTTCACGAACGTCGACCACCTTGGGTAGATACCATCGGCGAGATAGTAACCCATGCGGTATGTATTTCCGTTGATGGTGAAGTCGATCGCCGGTGCTACACCATTCATCACATCATTGAAGAGTGGTGAAGAATAGAGCACGTTCAAGTCGTTGTTGGATCCGGCAACGCCGAAATATGCATGCCAAATCCATAGGCGATAGTCGGCGACCGGCTCAAGGATAAGTGTTGGGCCGCCGCCTTTGTGACCGCTTAAGTGTTGCCCCCTCCAAGCAGTCGGGCAATTCTTCCACCTCCAATGCATGCAGTCAATGCTGCCAAGCATTCCGGGAAAGCCATGGACTGATTCGTGAAGACGAAGCAACCGTTGGCAATCATCGGTGGTGGGTGCCCGAAGGATTTCATCCCCAAAAGCAGAACGAACGCCCTCGCAAAAATTCTTTAAACAAAGGATTCCAGTGGACTCACCGATATGCAAATACTCGTCGAAGATGTCGGCCGTTTGCCCAGTAGCGAGTTGTCGGATGGCACACGTACACTTCTGCAACGCCGTGATACTTTGCCGGCCGGCTGCATCTACACATGTTTGAAAGTATTCAACACGTGCGGACAATGTGTTGACAATTCGCATGAACAAGCGCTTTGACATGCGAAAACGGCGCCTGAAGTAATCTGCCGGAAACCGCGGATGGTCGGCAAAGTAGTCGGCAACGAGCCTTTCGTGGGCTCCCTCCCGGTCACGATGGATGTAGCGGCGATTTGATCTAGTGCGTTGAGGAGGATGAGCGGGGGTATTCGCCGCGACATATGCTTCGTAAGCGGCACGATGTTGTTCGTAGTATTCTTGTTCTTCGCGCTCCGCTTCCGCCATGAGATGAGTGAAATCCATTTGATGTTTTGAGTGAAGGTTGAATGTGTTGATAGTTTGTATAAGAATTATGAATGAGAGATGAATGAGAGATGAATTGATGTGATAAATGAGTGTATTTATAGATGATTTTGGGAAAAAAAATAAAAAAAAAATCAAAAAAATTTAGAAAAATCGGGAAAAAAATGACCATATTTTTGGGATTTGGAAAATATATTTTTTTTATTTTTTAGCATTATTTATAATTAAATACCGATTTTAAAAAAAAGTTTGAATGCAACGGCTACGCCGTTGCCCAATCCCGTGCCGCCACGTGTGCGTCCGCTGGCACGGACGTGCTCGATACATCGAGCAGCGCCGTGCCACCCTTCTCCTTGCCGCTGGCACGGACGGCGGTGGCGACGACCGCCACCGCTGCGGATGGACGACAGGAATTGGAAAACTGCAAATTGTTTCAAGAAAATTATGCTAATTAGTAGTAGGAGTATTAAATTTATCTTAATTTCGTATGAACACTAGTTTACAATTTGAAGAAAGTCTAGATCTGTATTTATCTAATGTTCCAAAGTCTTAGTAGTAATTCATTTTGTTATTTTATATATCCACGATTTAAGGACTTGTTTATTTTTTCGATTTGGATAAGTGAATCTCATATTTTATTAAATTAATATCCACAATTCAAGGACTTGTTTATTTTTTCTATTTTGAAATAAGTGAATCTCATATTTTATTAAATTAATATAGTGTTCACATTAAAATTTATAAAATACTAGTACTATATGGAATAGTACTACATGGAAGTGAGACTCATATTTTGCTAACTATTCCTCACAGACTCAAATTATTTAAATTAAAGCTGAGTCTTTTTAATCATAGACTAATAAAGTAATTAAATCGGTAATATTTAAATTAGATTACGTGGTAATCAAATTAGCGTATTTGATGAAATAATCCTTTTATTCGACAATATTAGTCTTATTTGTTATATTGATCCATCAGATGATATGAGTCTCATTTTACTATTATTATAAATGATAGATAAATTACATATGTAATAAATTAATTCAACTAATCTGCTATTTTATTTATAAAATTAGTATGTATAAAAGTATGATTTAGTGTTTAATTGACTTTTTACTTCACATTTACTTATTAAAATTGAACTTAAACAAAAGGAGTATAACGATAAAATATGGAATGATGGTAGTAGCAAATGAATTTAGAATTGAAAATAGCAATATCATAGTTGATCCTGACTAAATTAAATTCAGAAACGTAAAAACGTAAAGCATTAGCAATGGGGCGCCCTAAGAGAGGCCCTAAAGCCCGCTCTATGCACTGTAACGTCAGCATTTTATCCTCCTACCCTTCCACCTGCAGTGGGGCGCCCTATAAGCCGCCTTAAAGGCCGCACTAAGCATTTTCTTTATTTGAATATTTAAATAACTATAAAAATTGAAAAAAAACCCTTCATTTCAATTGGAAAAAAATACGCATTCGTATGAAAAATAGAATGACAAACGAGGTTTAAATAGATAAAAATTCGAAAAAAAACTAAAACGCGTTGCATCGTCCGCGCCATCATCTGCCTCGCCCACAATGGGCGGACGATGCCCTATCATCCGCGGACGATCTATAGGGCGCGGACGATGCATCGGGCATCGTCCGCGCACCCACAGTGGGTGGATGATGACGCGCCCGAGGCATTGGGCGGCCTATCATCCAGCCTCTGGCGCGTCATCATCCACTCCGTTGCGCATACTCAGTACAAAAACGTAAATACTAGTGAATAGAAGTACACTTACATAGTAAAAAAAAACCTCAATAAATAAAAGTCCAATTACATTATTAAAATAAAATCTGACGGTGCGGTACATAGTTCAAAATCTGCACTATAAATATTAGTAGTACATGGCTAAATGGGTAATGGAAAAGTCAAAACCAAGATAATAATTTAATTAGTATTCTTAATTAGACATTGAAAACAGTTCCATATGCCCACAGATTTTTTGGCCCACAGGTAGGATCGAGTGAGCTATTACACTTCTCAACACGTGTCCCTTTTAAAGTCGCAAATGCACCGTCAATATAGATCTTATTCATCAATAATAAATCAAGCTAAAAAGGAATACAAAAATCAACCTAATTTTTTCGTAGAGTTATCAAGGTTTAAAATTATATTATGAACCTCATCATCATACACTAGTATTATCAATCTCCGCATCTAAATCAGATTGATCAATTTAATATTTGATCAATATTTGTTTGTACTCTGATTAATTAATAGCAGGCTACTTCTATATTTAATTTTGTAAGGTGGAGTAGTTGTGAAGACCACTAAATATACTGCATTTATGTATTAGGTGGGTAGATCCTTATAATATCACATACTTGTCTTTATTTTGACTTTACAGCATTGACTAAAACGTAAACCATCCTCCTATTAACTATAGAAAATTTTGATTTAAAAAATGATTGTTTTTTAGTAATATTCTTTTTTAACTTTTGTTTGATTGAATTATTTATTTTACCATGGATTAGTGGGCCTTGATGTAGGGATAGCATTGTGAAGTAGGAAAACACAAGTTGCATTAAAGTAGAGTCCACAATTTATTTGATTGATTTTCTTGTTCCATATATGCCTCTCCTCTCCCATAAGATAGTTACCATCAAATTTTAAAATAAAAGACTAATATACTATATTTGACTGATTTTCTGGTTCCATATATGCATCTCCTCTCCCACAAGATAGTTACAATTAAATTTAAAGTAAAAGATTAATATACTTTGTATTCTCATATTGACGTTTTTTCAAAATTATTGGAATATTTAAAACAAATTCAAAGTTCGGACTATTTTTTAAGGGAGTTTGTTTGGATTTTATTTTTGGAAAATGGTTACACAAACTAATCCCGACACATTAAAATTTTACTAGCTTTACTTGTACATGTAAAGGTAGTAATAACCTAATTTACATACTCCATATATCAATTATATTCTTTTCCCAATTTTAAATTTAAAAAGTACGATACCACTCTAGAACCAATAATTAATTATTCCTAATAAAATTTACTATAGCCGTCGTATAAACAACGCTGTACATGCTTGCAAATTTGTCTTTTTAAGTATTTTAAAAATTTTAACTCTATTATTTCGCTAGATTCAAATATCTTATCTTCCTACTACTAATAAACTAAATTTGCAAATGCAGTTCAGAAACATTTAATACTCAATTTTACTATTTAAAAGCGCCATCGATATTATATCGGCTAGAAACTACAATAGATTTAATAAATTTAACAAAACATTAATTCGTGCATATAAAATTCAAACCTAGTTCATTATCAAACATAATTAGCGGATGTCGGCACTTTTAGTCTAATCTAGTATAGAATTTACCCATGAAAATTCAACTAACTTCTCCAATCATTTAAGATTGCTTGTGTAGATGTGAAGACACCACATCAATATAAATTGATATGGTTGAGTTTTGTTTTTTCTCAAACAAGTTAGGCCATTTTCATATCAAAATAAGGCATACGTAGGCATGTGGGGCTAAACAAAGTAGGAGTAACGCATGTTTTATTTGACTTTTTGAGACTCTAATTTGACAACTTTATGAATCTTGTCCCATATATATTCAAGGTCTCCAACGTTTTTAATCATGATATGCTATACCATATGAATGCAAAAGTCAAACCACTGTTTGAATTTTTTTGAGAGAGAAAATGATTAATTAAAATCTATGAATTTATGTTAGTAGTAATACGTTAAAGAAGAAAACCCTTGACCAGTCTTTCGTAATTTTGGTTAGCACCGGTTTGAGAAAGCTATCTGATTGATTTTTTATTATTACTTCAAGACAAAATAAATACTACTAGTATACTTATCTTAAATGTTTTTCTATTTATTTTTAGAGCATCAGCAATGGCGCCCGTCCCGGCGGACGTCCGCCATTGTGCAAGGTCGCGACGGATACGGACGTCCGCTGTAGACACCGGAGTTTCGCGGCGTTCCGCGGACGTCCGCCATTGCGGAGACACAACGGACGTCCGTGCGGGCGTCCGTGTGGGCATTATGAACACATGATGCGGCTGATTCATGCACGTGTGCGGGAGGCAGAGGATAGGGAGGAACAAGCGGCCTTGGAGCCGACGGTACCTCGACCCATCCATCGTCGATCTATAGTACCCCGGGACCACCTCACTGCACACCGTCGTTGTACGAGGATTATTTCGCTCCGCAGCCACGATATGGGGAGAACATGTTCCGGCGACGTTTTAGGATGCATCGTCCGCTCTTTCTGCATATCGCGGGCACTTTAGAGCGTCGATACGGGTATTTCAGGGTGCGGGAGGATACGGCTGGTAAACCCGGCCACACGCCGATTCAGAAGTGCACTGCCGCAATCAGGCAGTTGGCATACGGAGCGCGGCCGACATGTTCGACGAGTACTTCCACATCGGCGAGACAACTGCCCGCGAGTGCCTGAAGTATTTTTGTCAGTGCGTTAGGGAGATATTCGGGGATAGGTATCTTCGGAAGCCTACCCCCGAAGATTGTCAGGCTCTGCTGGATATGCACGGGAATCAGTACGGGTTTCCGAGAATGTTAGGCAACATAGATTGTGTGCACTGGGAATAGAAGAACTGCCCCGCTGCCTGGAAAGAGATGTACACTACTGGTTTCAAGGCCAAGAATCCCACGATGATCCTTGAAGCGGTAGCTGACTACCGACTGTGGATTTGGCATGCCTATTTTGGAGTAGCCGGGTCTAACAACGACATCAACGTCCTCCAGTCGTCGCCCCTTTTCAACGACCAGTGCATGGGCGTCGGTCCGACCGTCAATTTCGTCGCCAACGGCAACCAGCACAGTATGGGCTATTATTTGGCAGATGGGATATACCCGGTGTGGCCTGTCTTTGTGAAGACAATCAGATGCCCAACGAATGAAAAGAAGATATACTTTGCGCAACGTCAGGAAGCAGCTCACAAGGATGTGGAACGGGAATTTGGTGTGCTCCAGTCTCGATGGGCGGCAGTGAAGGGTCCATCACGGTTGTGGTATGTTGATAGCATCGCCGACATCATGTACGCATGTATTATCATGCACAACATGATTGTCGAAGATGAAGGTCCAGCGCTGACTGATTGGGCCAATGATGATGCTGATGATGTTGGTCCAAGCCACGGCGTGGCCACTGGCAATGTACGCATGGGGATACCCCATGACGATGTCGATCGAGTCCGTGCATTCGCCGACATGCGCCAAAAACAAGCTCATGTTCGACTCCAGAATGATATAATTGAAGAAGTATGGCAGCGGAGGGGTCGTCGTTGATGGAGTTTTTAATTATTAAAATGTATTTTTTTTGGTGTAATGTACTTTTCTTTTTTCTTTTTAATTAATGAAAATTTTATTCCGTATTCGTTTTGAATTTTTAATTCCGTAAATTGTTTAAATCCGTAAATTATTTAATTTGTGAATTTTTATTAATGTGGGAAGTCCGTCGGGATGTCCTTGGGGATGTCCGCCACTGTGCAGTGGGATGTCCGTATGACGTGACAGGAGGTGTTTTTGGGATGTCCGCCGGGACATCCGCACCACTGCGGATGCTCTTATATATAGTACTCCCATAACCTTATTCAGGACGTTGAGACACTGGAAATGTGCAACAAGGATACAAATAAGCAACATACTCCTCCCCAATAGAATAACATCCAACTTAATTAGCAACAATTTATCGCACGATGAGATCGTGGAGTATCAGAGACAAGTCCAACTAACCAACAGTGCATGGACTCATGATAAAGCTCGTTTCATGCATCTATTTTGGGTATAAATTTTGTGTTTCCTACGGTGCTAACGCGTATTTATAAGTCCAGGTGCGTGAATTATCTGCCAGACCCATGAACAAGTATCAATTACCAGGGTAGAGGAAAAATGAGCAAAAAGGGGAAGAAAATGAGCGAAATCCCCAGGGGCACAAACGTCAAATCGCAAAGACCGTTGCCCTAGGGATTGGAGCCACGCCTATAAATACGAGGAAAAATATTGAAGAAGCAACTCTCTTTTTAGTTAGAAAGTTTTTTAGCCGTTTTCGGCTCTCTCTTCATCTTCACTCACTTAGCTCACGCATTTGGTTTCATGGGCGATTCGGGGTAGTGTAGCGTGGTGTGTTTGTACTGTTGGAAGTGTAACACCGTCCTGATAAGGGCGAAGAAACTATCATTTACTTTGTCCGCACGAACTTTCTCTCACCGACTTCCTTGCCGGAAGTTCGGCGACTGTTTTGTGACTAACTTCGACGTTTTTATGGTTAATCTAGTTCTATTTCTCGCTTTCACTCTGATTTGTGATGTTCCGTGTTTACTTTACTGATTTGGATGCTTCTCGCAATTGAATGTTCGTTTGAAGTTGAGATCGGAGAGATCTGAGTTGATTTATGGTTGTTGGCTTGATTCGGAGTTGAATCGGGAGTTGGAAGTTGTAGATCTGGTTTTGTTGGTGTTGAATCTGATGGATCTAGTGTAGATTTCCCCTTTAATATTTAAATCTGAGCACATACTTTTGGATCTACATGGAATTTTCTGTTATTGTTGATTTGCTTGACCTGGTAGATTAGATCTGGTGATGTTTAGCTTAATCATCTCGTCTAATGTTCGATTTGAAGTATGCTCTGTTTTTATGCTCTGTTTCGTTCTAGTTCATGTTTGTTTGATGAAGAAGATGAAGATAATCGGTAGTTAGAATCATATCTGCTTTAGTTTGTTAGTTGCAGCTTTTTCTGTCGGTAGTTATTTAGGGAAATCTGTTATGTTGTCTAGCTATTTTAGGAAACTTATGTTGCTTGACCCAAGAAATTTGGTGAATGATTTAAAGTTAATTTTCAGTTTCAAATCATGATTGCAATTATATTTGAAGCACCTTCAGTTCTCTGGATCCAGTAGATAGAATATATTAGTTTTAATTTCCCAGGTCTAGTAGTAAAACTCTACCCTCTTGTTGCGTGGCAGCAGCCAAACCCTCCCAAGTTCTCTTAATGCATCCGAAACCCTTCCGTCCTCGTGGATTCGATCCCGACTTTCCTATACTAGCCAATAGTATAGAGGGTTGAGGTTTTGAAGTGGGATTGCTGTGACAACGACTGAATTCTGAGAGTTCATGATCTCCTAGACCCTGTGCTCTAGTGAATCCTCTGGACCTAAGAGTTTACTTTTACTTAGCAGCAGCAACAATCAATTTCTATACAGCTCGACCCCAGCCAGGGGCTCTGCCCCTTGGACCCTGCTACTCGGGGGCGCTGCACCCGAACCCTCGTCTAATCATAATGAATTCAAATAAACGCGCACTCCGCACTTTCCAAACTTGTATGATGTCTCATTATAACAATATTGATCAATCAAGTTAATCCAATTACACTAAAATAACCAACAATCCTCCCATATTTTAGTGCAATCCTTGATTAACTAAAACAAGTCATCTCAAAATTCAAACTTTTGCATAAATGAAATATCGTAATGATTGAATTGCACCTTAGTACATTACACATTCCATACATTCGAATACCCAGGGTGTCTCTATGGATTGAACTATGGGAACTCACATTGAATACATGAAGATAATGTACACAAAAGGTTACATACGAATATATTCTATCTTGACACTATATTTACTAGCCTATGTCTTTATCCTTCATAAACATGTCGAAACCAAGTCCTAGTTTCTTGAAGCGGCTAATCTTCATGCTTATATAGGTAGTTCTTTTATTCTTGCACCTACATATGCAATTTTTCAAAAGAACTATTAAGAATATTTACATTCAACCTCTTTAACTTGTAGGTCTGAACGCATACATTGAGATGATTCTTCAATGTGTTCCAATCTTTAAACATTAAGTCTTCCACATTGAATTCAACATCTAGTATCATACTAAATGGGAATTGGGTATCCTAATATCAGAGATTTATAGTGGACTTTAATCCCATCCCTATAGCCGACTTGTGCACAAGATCAATACTTAACCCTTTGGTTAAATGATCGGCTAAATTGTTATGAGTTCTCACAAACTCCACAGATATCACTCCATCCGTAATAAGTTCACGAATCATGCTATGTCTAACACCTAAGTGTCTTGACTTTCCATTATACACTTGACTATATGCCTTGCCAAGGTAGCTGCATTATCACATCTGATAGATATAGGTGATATCGGTTTAGGCCACAATGGAATTTCATAAATTAAATTTCTTAGCCATTCAGCCTCTTTACCAGCGGCTGCTAATGCCACAAACCCAGATTCCATTGTTGAATTAGTGATACAAGTTTGTTTATTTGATACCCAACATATAGCACCACCTCCAAGACGGAATACCCAACCACTTGTGGAAGAATGATCTTCCATATTGGTAATCCAACTTGCATCCGAATAACCTTCAAGAACAGAAGGAAATCCAGAATACGATAAACTATAATCCATGGTTCCTTTTAAGTATTTAAATACTCAATTCATTGATTGCCAATGGATTAAACTTGGATTGTGAGTATATCGACTCAATCTTCCATTATATCTACTTGTGGATATAATGTACATGACCTAATCTAGCATGCCATAATTCTGATTTGCTAACATGATTACTAGAACTAGTAGAAGTCATGCAAACATAATTTTCAACAAAAGAAATATCTAGATTCAACTTAAACATACCACAAAGATAACCGAATCCAATAAAAGTACCATGTCTTGACAGAATGTATTTGTCACTTTCTAAAACTTGTTTATATCCACAATTATTTAATACAATACCAGATACTAAGTTTTTACGAATTCCAGGCACATACACAACATTTTCTAAAACTAAAGAGTTTCCAAAAGTAAATACTAGGCTAACATTTCCTATTCCTTTGATTGGTTCAGTTGCAACATTGCCCATCTTTAATGAAGATCCATCTTCAATTGGTTTGAAATCTTTGAACCATTGACGATCCTTGCACACATGACATGTTGCACCCGAATCAACCCACCATGAGCGATCATCATCGTGCACATAAAGTGCTTAAGAAATTATTGATGCATAATAATTCTCAATAGAATGATCATTAGGTACAGAAAACGAACCTGATTGTTTTCCCGGATCCTTGGATCCACTTGTACCAGCCTCGTTCTTTCCTTTACTTCCACCATTTCCAGACTTGCAATCCCTCTTGAAGTGCCTGGATTTACCGCACTTCCAGCACATCAGTTTAGGCTTCTTATTCCCAGCCTTATTGTTGTTTCCTTGAAACTTTCGTTTCCCATGAAATGTACGTTTCTCTTTACCAGCCTTGGAGGATTCACCCTCTTCCACCATGTTCACAGAAGAACCAACCATTGTTTTACCATTACCGACAAAGCATTTTTCCATATCACGTATGGACTGTTCGATTTGGAAGTCACTTCCAAGTTCGACCAGATTCAACTCCTCATTCTTATGTTTCAGATTATTTTTAAAATCTGTCCAGGAGGGTGGCAGTTTATCGATAATGCTAGAAATAGAAATGGATTAATCCATTTTCATATCATATTGGGAAAACTGTCCCAATATCCTTAACAATTCGTTGTATTGTTCCATGACAGTCCTCGAATCTACCATTTTATAGTTAATAAAATTTCCAACAAGAAATTTCTTGCTAGAGGCATCTTCTGCCATATATTTGGCTTCGAGGGAATCCCACAACTCTTTAGCAGATTCTACGTTTTGATACACATCAAATAAGGAATCAAACATACCCGTTTAAGATGTGACCACGACATATGTAGTCGTCGTTCTCCCACTTCATCCGCCTCCTTGTTTGTTCCAGAGTTTCATTTTCAACAGCCTCGGGCATGGGAGTACTCAGAACATACACGACCTTCAGATTTGTCTACATGAAATGCATCTTCTTTTGCCAACGTCTGAAATCCTGGCCAGCAAACTTGTCCAACTTCGCGAAACCTTTCGTTGCTTTCTTCGCTGTTTCCTTGTTCGACATTTTCAAAAAAATTGATTTGATCTTTGTTAGGGAGATTTACTCATATGTGAACAATAGGATATCCTGAAACGCGTGAAACACTTTCAGATCAAATCAATTTGGTGGTTCTACCAATATTTGATCGGATACAATTCAGGTTTAGAAGTTTCGTATGTTAATTATGCGATCACAACTTTGAACCGAAAATGATCAATAAGAAGAGGCCTGAAACGAAACGTCTCGTCTTTTCATGAAACGTTGCGTCTCTTCGTTTCTTAACCGATTTTAACTATTTTTCTAAAGGGTTTCGAAAATTGCAAATTAGTCGTTCGACTATCAGAAATCATATTTCCGAGCGAATTTTCTATACAGCTCGACCCCAGCCAGGGGCTCTGCCCCTTGGACCCCGCTACTCGGGGGCGCTGCCCCCGAATCCCCGTCTAATCATAATGAATTCAAACAAGAGTGCACTCCACACTCACTAAGCAAAATGAATTCAAACAAGCGTGCACTCCGCACTTTCCAAACTTGTATGATGTCTCATTATAACAATATTGATCAATCAAATTAATCCAATTATACTAAAATAATCAACCATAAAGTAACTTTGTAACCCAAATAAAGTAGTCTAAGTGATGCACTCACTAAGCAAAATTATACCCAATATGACACCAGAAGATTTGAAAGTTCATGTTATTTTTTTTCTCCCCACGATCATGAAAAGACACAACTTTGTAGTGTCGTATAGCAACATAAAATATTTCTTTTGCCTTTGGATACACCATATAGATTGGCAATATCAATGGTAGGGATATGTGAAAACCGACCATCAATAATTTATAAATAAGGCCACTAAATATATATATATGGATGATGTCAATAACAATTTTTTGTGTAGTATCCACCATTCACTTACTAATATATAGTCATCACTATGGATATTAAATTTGGTTTCTATGTTATTGTTTTTTGTTTCTCTGATAAAAGTATCAAATGTGTTTGCTTTCTTTAGTTGGAATTTACTTTTCATAATTAAAATTGTACATTTTTTTCCCTTTAAACTATAACACGATAATAAATAAAGCGTAATGTACCTGATTTATGGAGTGCGGGTACCCGTGGATTACGTGTTTAGTCACCCCTAAAGAAAAGCTGAGGAAAATTTGTTGTATTGTTGAAAAAAAGGGGAAGAGAGTCTGCAAATGTCAAAGCTTTGAATCAAGGGAAATTCCGGGCAACAATTGGAAGCCGCGTTGCTATTTCAGGTTAAATCATTATTCATGAAAGAGACATTCCCTTGCAAACCGGTAAATACCTTCTCCCTTCTTCCATGATTCCAATTTCCATCCAAACAAAATAATAAATTTAATAATGTATTGCATGTTTGATTTTTAGTTTAAGCTCGATCGACATATGATAAGGGTATTTCCCTTATCACGTTGCCGGAGACGATAAACAAGATAAAAGAGAAGTCCCGGGAGGCGGAATCCCGTCGACAACTCAAGCTTAAACAAAGTGCGTAAAATAAAACAGAAAGTAACGTAAATTCATATATTCATTGATTGATGGAAGAGAATCACAATAGCCCTATTTATAATACTAATACTAACTTAATGAGCAAGAAAAGAGATATCATAAAGATACGGTAAATCAAAATAACTAATTAATAAAGATATGAGGATCTTCAAATGGATATGCACGTATCAACTCCCCCACGGTTAAAATCCACCTTGTCCTCAAGGTGGAAACCACGACAAATCGAAGAATGTGGCCAACAAAAGCTCTGGCGAGGTATCCCCTCCTGGATCAAATGTATAGTGGTAGGAAACATATAGATCATGCTGCAACCGGTCACCAACGCCATTTTTTTGGAACTTGTGGTTCTCTTTTAAACCACATTTTGCCATTATCACCACCATTATTTTCAGAAGTGGTCTCTTCTGCAATATCAACTTCTCTTCTTCTTCTTGAGCAACCCATCCAGAAACCCGGCGGTCTTCCTTGGATCCAGAAAAGAGTTTTTCCTCCCCGTCCATGAGATGCATTACAAAAACATCACAAGACTTCTTTGGTGTTTTGTCAGTTTTGGCGCATGTTTCAACCACCGCCTCTGCATCATCCTGAGGCTCACCAATAACCTTTGTAACAAGATATTCTTCTTCTTTTTCTTCTTCATTCAATACAAAGTAGACTGGTGGCGGAATTGTAGTATCAGCGGCCATCGACACTATGGTTGAGTGGCAAAGACTCGTCGGATGGAGCAGAGGCTGCAGCACAGCAACTGGCTGTCCGTGGCAGTTTTGGCTTTCTGTTGTCGCTTTCGGGGAAATTGTCGAGGCTATAAAAGTCGGGGTTGAGCTCGGGACGTTTTGTTGTGGCATATCAAACCAAAAAGAAGATTCACGGAGCTGTGGTTGCTGCGGAACAGCAGCGGGCAACGACATTGCTGAGTGGTGGTTAATCGGTGGAGAAAACACCGTGCAATCAAGCTGCCAAGGTTGTGCGGCGATGTACAGCGTGGCTGCGTCTGGTGGATCAGGTTCGGGCCGGAGTGGAGGGAGCGTGCCTGCTGCCCTACGCTCATGCTCAATCAATCGGGTCTCGAGTCGGGCGAACCTAGTGAGAATATTCTCCAGCATTGCGGCTGTTGAATTCCCCGGGGCGTGCGTCGCTATTGTGGTGCACGGCCTGAACAAGGACTCCATTCTCCCCATTCCGAGATAGACTTCGTCCATGAACGAAGATTGGAGGATGAGAACGAGATGAAAGCACCAGTTGATAAGGGTATTTCCCTTATCACGTTGCCGGAGACGATAAACAAGATAAAAGAGAAGTCCCGGGAGGCGGAATCCCGTCGACAACTCAAGCTTAAACAAAGTGCGTAAAATAAAACAGAAAGTAACGTAAATTCATATATTCATTGATTGATGGAAGAGAATCACAATAGCCCTATTTATAATACTAATACTAACTTAATGAGCAAGAAAAGAGATATCATAAAGATACGGTAAATCAAAATAACTAATTAATAAAGATATGAGGATCTTCAAATGGATATGCACGTATCAACTCCCCCACGGTTAAAATCCACCTTGTCCTCAAGGTGGAAACCACGACAAATCGAAGAATGTGGCCAACAAAAGCTCTGGCGAGGTATCCCCTCCTGGATCAAATGTATAGTGGTAGGAAACATATAGATCATGCTGCAACCGGTCACCAACGCCATTTTTTTGGAACTTGTGGTTCTCTTTTAAACCACATTTTGCCATTATCACCACCATTATTTTCAGAAGTGGTCTCTTCTGCAATATCAACTTCTCTTCTTCTTCTTGAGCAACCCATCCAGAAACCCGGCGGTCTTCCTTGGATCCAGAAAAGAGTTTTTCCTCCTCGTCCATGAGATGCATTACAAAAACATCACAAGACTTCTTTGGTGTTTTGTCAGTTTTGGCGCATGTTTCAACCACCGCCTCTGCATCATCCTGAGGCTCACCAATAACCTTTGTAACAAGATATTCTTCTTCTTTTTCTTCTTCATTCAATACAAAGTAGACTGGTGGCGGAATTGTAGTATCAGCGGCCATCGACACTATGGTTGAGTGGCAAAGACTCGTCGGATGGAGCAGAGGCTGCAGCACAGCAACTGGCTGTCCGTGGCAGTTTTGGCTTTCTGTTGTCGCTTTCGGGGAAATTGTCGAGGCTATAAAAGTCGGGGTTGAGCTCGGGACGTTTTGTTGTGGCATATCAAACCAAAAAGAAGATTCACGGAGCTGTGGTTGCTGCGGAACAGCAGCGGGCAACGACATTGCTGAGTGGTGGTTAATCGGTGGAGAAAACACCGTGCAATCAAGCTGCCAAGGTTGTGCGGCGATGTACAGCGTGGCTGCGTCTGGTGGATCAGGTTCGGGCCGGAGTGGAGGGAGCGTGCCTGCTGCCCTACGCTCATGCTCAATCAATCGGGTCTCGAGTCGGGCGAACCTAGTGAGAATATTCTCCAGCATTGCGGCTGTTGAATTCCCCGGGGCGTGCGTCGCTATTGTGGTGCACGGCCTGAACAAGGACTCCATTCTCCCCATTCCGAGATAGACTTCGTCCATGAACGAAGATTGGAGGATGAGAACGAGATGAAAGCACCAGTTGATAAGGGTATTTCCCTTATCACGTTGCCGGAGACGATAAACAAGATAAAAGAGAAGTCCCGGGAGGCGGAATCCCGTCGACAACTCAAGCTTAAACAAAGTGCGTAAAATAAAACAGAAAGTAACGTAAATTCATATATTCATTGATTGATGGAAGAGAATCACAATAGCCCTATTTATAATACTAATACTAACTTAATGAGCAAGAAAAGAGATATCATAAAGATACGGTAAATCAAAATAACTAATTAATAAAGATATGAGGATTTTCAAATGGATATGCACGTATCAACATATTTATATACGTGGACTGCAAACATAACATATCACATATTAGTGAACAAGTAAAATTGCAAGAAATACATTATATATAATTGATTCCCGACTATACATTAGTATAAGGTCTTTTGAGAAATGATAAAAATTACTATAACCGTGAGAAATACTAATGTTGAATTCGGATTTAAACAAGTATAAGGATAAATTAAATTAATTTTTATTTGTTTAGGACGCTTCCATTTGCGTTCTCTAATTTTAGTTGGAGCACTAACACTAAAGACATTTTTTGAAGCGTTTGGTATATTTAGAAGCACAAATTAGCATAGTTAGTTGCATTAAAATTTTCTTTAATGATTTTTTTGTTTAGACATTGCTTTATTACAGGATTGCTATTTATTTGATAATCAAGCATGATTAAATGAAAAAAGGTTCTAAAGAAAAACATTTTATGGTGGTGGTGCATGGGTTGGATGTATAGGAAAAATAAAGAAAGAAGCCCAGCTTTCGTAGATGGGCCTTTCAGATATAAGACCACTTTCGATACCCAAGAAATTAGTTTTGTAAGCCCATTTTATGATTTTCAGTTTTCCATATATTTTAAATATAAGTAATTAATTACGAAAATCAAATCTATCTCTATAACTTCCGAAATTGATTTAATTACCTTACATAATTGATTTTTTATAGTATCAAGATTTAATTATTAATTTTGAATTATTTTTATTAATTTGAAAATTAATCAATTTAGTTTCCTAAATGGAGTAATATATTTGAAATTTTAAATATGTGAAAGGAACCGAAATCTATGTGACCAAATTTTGTATAACCAAAAACTAGTTTATTTGAAAAAAATAGGTTTATTTATGCATTTAATTAAAATATATAGATGCATATATAGTACATGGAAAGTGCATAATATTGGGGTCATATATTTATGATTTGTGTATAATTTTTTTTACTTTTTTGGAACCATAAATGTAATTAGTGCATACTTTAATTCAAATTTTAAAAACAATAGAAAGAAAATTCAAATACATAAATAAAAAATGAGGTTAAAGGCTAATAAGTCGATAATATGCACGTAATTCATATTTATGTAATTTCATACTACCGTTAACAGTATTAGCTAGATTTGTATCACAAATTCTGCAAAAGGTTAATTTTTAACTACTACTAGTATATACTCCTTCCGTTCCATAGTAGTGAAGTCATTTTGTCATTTTGGTACATTCCACGGTAGTGGAGTCATTTCCATTTTTAATAAAAGTCAACACATTTCTTCTCAGTTACTTTACTCTCCTTACTTTATTCTCTCTTCATTTCTCTGTCTTTTTCATTTTCTACTTTATTCTCTATTTACTTAACTCACTTAATATAATTTTTATAAAATCGCGTGCCGAAAAGAAACATCTCCACTATTATGGAACGGAGGGAGTACTCCTCCGTATGATCTAATATTGTGTCACGAGTCAAAGTATTCAACAAATATTTTGAATTTTGAAACATTGGAAATTACTATGTGGTGTTATGTTTTCATTACGAATCAAGACTCCTCAAGTTCTTGTCAACTTTTAAGTGTGAAGCTCACATAAAATTCGTGTTAGGTAGATAGATACCTTCTTCTTCGACTAAGTGGCAAAAAAAGTTCACATAAATGTAAAATCTAGATAAAGAAGAATTAGAAGACAAATAAAGAATGTTGTACAAATATACTCTTAATATTTGACGAAGGCATATCATAATTGAGAATTCTACAAAAGACTTGGGAATAAAGATAATGGTCAAAGGGGGATATGAATTGGTAAAAGGGTTTACATGGTCTAGAAGTTGAAAGTTTAGACCAATATATGAGTAAACTTTAAACCACGCAACTTTGAAACGGAATGATTATGATGACTAATATATCAAGATAACTATGTTGTCTTTATCACACCTTTGTTACAAACATATGTCTCTTTTGTTATAACTTCTTTAATTTAAATCATATTCAAGACTTAATTACAAACCTATGTTACAAAATACAAACCTATGTCACAGTCAGTCAATTTTGGTTGGCAAGCGATACAAAACTTAAATAATAAGGCTGTATTTGGTTAGCTTTTTTCTTAATCACGCAGCATTATTAATTAGTACTACTTACATTTTCTCAACGGTATATTGATATGATGAAGCATTTTATTAAGTAAATTGCTTTCTTTATAAAAAATTAGAAATTATGATTCTTTTAGTTTATACATCAAATAACAGTGATATTATTTCGTTGTTGGTAAATTTCTGTTGTCTAAATAAGTCTATACTATTAATTAGGATAACGGCACTACAGTTAATATCAGAATAGTTTTTATCAAGTCAAAAGCCTATTAGGATATGTTGGCAATTGAAACTAAAAATATAACATATAACTGTCTCACATCGGTGTCAAGAAAAAACTGAAACTAGTATATAAGTCTCATGGGCCCCTCCTCCTATCACCAATTGGTTTTAGGATGGAACCCATGGATTTCTATCATGGTATCAGAGCGGGTCACCGACTGTGGGTCATATTTAACTGACCCAGCAGTATATCTGGGCTGAAACCGAAAAAAATGACTGACCCGGCAGTATAACTGGGCTAAAATATCGAAAAAAATTGGGCCGATTGTCCAATCGATTAGAAAAAAAGTCCAACCCCTCCAAGGTTCACCTTGAAGGGTTTGAGGGAGGGTGTTGGCAATTGAAACTAAAAATATAACATATAACTGTCCCACATCGGTGTCAAGAAAAAACTGAAACTAGTATATAAGTCTCATGGGCCCCTCCTCCTATCACCAATTGGTTTTAGGATGGAACCCATGGATTTCTATCAGGATAGTTATCATAATAGTCAAAAGCATAGTTATCACCGGCCTCTTTTATTGAATCTTTCAGTTTTAACTCAATAACACATTCAAGACCTTTTCGATTCATTAGAGCATGGATGTCTCATGCTCAATATAATGAGTTTGTAGGTGCCTCTTAGATTCGCAATCAGGGTTTTATGGACTCCATTCAAGCTTTCACGGAAAAAATCCAAGTATGGAATAAAGAGGTTTTTGGCAACATATTCCGTCAGAAAAATAGACTTCTCTCTAGACTTGCTGGGGTGCAGAAGATCTTGGAGTTTCGTGGATTACATAGACTTTTGGCTCTAGAGGTAGAGTTGGAACGAGATTTGGACTTGGTGCTACAACAAGAGGAGTCCTTATGGCACCAGAAATCCCGGAGTGATTGGATCCAGTTAGGAGATCGCAATACGTCCTTCTTTCATAAGCGAACAATCCGACGACGTAAGAAAAGTAGAATTGAAATGTTATAGAATGGTTCCGGTAAGTGGGTGAGTGAGTCGAGCTTGCTTCAGAGGATAGCTATTTCCTTTTATGAAGGTCTTTATCGAGAAGATGAGCTGCATAGACCTCTTTATTCTCACAAAGACGGTTTTCCAGTGGTTGATTTTAGAATTGTTGAAGTGATTGGTCAACCATTTAATTATGCTGAGATCAAGAAAGATTTATTTGCTATGAAACCTTGGAAAGCGCCAGGAGTGGATGGGATTCAAGCAGTTTTCTATCAACGACACTGGGATGTGGTGGGAGAAGATATATGTGCTGAGGTCCTTGGCATTCTGACGGGTGGTGTGCTGGATAGAAGAATGAATAGGACCATGCTTTGCTTAATTCCTAAGGTAGATGCACCTAAGAACATGTCAATTTCGTCCTATAACTTTGTGCAGCGTGATCTATAAGCTGGTTACAAAAGCTATTGCAAACAGATTAAAGCAGCTGATACCTTTTATTATTGGACCCACCCAAACTAGTTTTGTGGCTGGTAGACACATTACGAATAATGTTGTTATCGCACAAGAGGCAGTTCATTCTATGCAGAGGAAGACTGGTAAAAAAGGCATTATGGCTTTGAAAGTGGATTTAGAGAAGGCGTATGACCGGGCTACTTGGGCTTTTTTATTTGATACTCTAAACGAAGCAAAGTTACCGGCTGCACTTTTGGACGTGATTATGACGTGTGTTTCGACAAGTTCAATGCAAGTTCTTTGGAATGGGAGTTTAACTGGGGAATTTACACCATCTAGAGGATTACGCCAAGGATGCCCGCTTTCTCCATATTTGTTTGTTTTATGCATGGAATGGTTGGATCATGGTATCAAGCATGCAGTTCGGGAGGGAGAATGGAAACTATTTTGTTTGTGCAAGAATGGGTTTCCTTTTACTCATCTCTTCTTTGCAGACGATCTTTTGCTATTTGGGCAAGCGGATCTTCAGACTGCTGAAGCTTTTTCGAATGTCTTGGAAGAGTTTGTACTAGCTCGGGCATGAAAGTTAGCATTATGAAGACCTCACTGCTCTTGTCTAAAAATGTTTGCACGGAGGAGCGTCGATAAATTAAAGAAGCGTCAGGTATGCGGGTGGTGGACAACTTAGGCCGGTATTTGGATGTGCTACTTCTGTATCAGAGGATAGGCAAAGGTACTTATACCTATATCTTGGATAGGATGAAGGAGAAGATAGCAAGCTGGAGCTTGGAGCTCGAATCAGATATCTTTCGCAGGAAGAATTACTTTGGCTCAAGTTGTGCTAAACTCTATGCCACTATACGCGATGCGGACATCCAGTATCCCTTTGAGCACATGTGAAGATATGGAAAAGGCTATTTGAGGCTTTGTGTGGGGAGCAATCTGGCAACCAAATGTTTGAGTAAAGTAGCATGGAGTAAGATTAAACGACCAAAAGAGAAAGACAGCCTGGGGTTCCGAGACTTACACTTAGTCAATGTTGCTTTTGGCATGAAGTCTTGTTGGGAAATAATTAAAAAAATCAGAGTCATTTTGGGGTAGATTGTTATGTGCAAAGTACAAGTTTGAGCCTTCATTGGGTTTTGATCTGTATATCAATACCTCTTGCACGCCTTTTTGGAGGCTTGTTTGCAGCTCTTGGACGTTAATGCAGAGGAACTTGGTATGGACATTGGGGACAGGGAAGAGGGTCCAATTTTGGAATCATCGATGGGTCCCAATGTTAAGTGGACCGTTGTCTGAATCATCTATTCAACTTATCCCCGAGCATCTACTTTACAAGACAGTAGATTTTTTTGTTGAAAACTCAGCTTGGAATTGGTCTAAATTTCAACATTTAGTGCCAAGAGACGTTGTCGAAATCATAGTTGCTATTATGCCACCAGAGGAGTCACAGGGGATGATGTTGTTGTTTGGGGCCCATCGTCGTCTGGAGTTTTTTCTATTCAATCGGTATATGATGGACTAAGAGAGGACCAGAGCCTGACGGTTTTCCTGCCATGGTGGAGAGTTTGGAGCTGGTATGGTCCTCAACGAATAAAAATGTTTTTTTTTTGTTGCTCAATAATGGTGTTTTGGTTAATGAGGAGAGAGCTAGACGACAGTTATCTACTTCGGCAGTATGTAGCATGTGTGGTCATGACTCAGAAAGTGGATTATATATGCTACGCGATTGTCTTATTGCGAGACAGACATGGGAAGGCTTGCTAAGATATGGTGAGATTGATGATTTTTTTTATAGTAGTCTAAGTCTGGCAGAATGGATTATTAGAAATATAAGCTCTAAGCTTTTGTTGAGTAATGGTATTAGGTGGTGCACATTATTTGGCGTTGGATGTTGGCAAATTTGGAAGAACAGATGCGACTTCATTTTTAAGGGGACAAATTGAGTCTAATAAGTGTTATGGCACGGATTATGACCATGGTCTGGAGTGTGGAAGAAGTTAGATCAGTAGAGTGTATAGGAGTTGGAGTAAATAGAAAGTCAATATTGGTACGTTGGTGCCCCCTTCACTTGATTCTATCAAATTAAATACAGATGCGTCTTTGGAAGGGAGCTCGAGTTGTGCTTCTGGGGGTGGACTATTCCGCGACGCTACAGGAAGTTGGAAAGGTGGATTTGTTACCAATATTGGGGTTTGTTCCATTTTGACTGCAGAAATTTGGTGTATGTATTATGGGTTACACGTCGCTAAAATTTGGGTTTTCGGAAGTTGGAGGTAGAGAGTGATAGTTTTGTCGGAGTTTCTATGATTATGGGGCCCCTCGAGGTATCCATCTGTTGTCGGGCAATTGTGCACAAGGTGCAAGAGTTATTAAAGGATTTTGATTCAGTGGTGGTACAACATGTGCACAGAGAAGAGAATTTTGCTGCTGACTTTATGTCACATTATGCTTATAGGTTTCATAGAGGAATGCATGTGTTAAAAATAGTCCATATGTAACTCCGTAGTTGGTTATTGCATGATAAAATAGACGTTTCTTATTCGGTAGTTTTGTTTTATTTTCAGGCTTTGTATGCGTTAGTTACAAAAAAAAAAAAAAAAGTTACTACTAATAAATATAGAGTGCAAACTTCCCCTAAATTTGTAAATATTTACAAACCTATATATATGAAAATATAGTTTGCTGAACAAAATGCACAACTAAGTCTTTCTGAAATACCTAATCATAAGCTCATTCACTTTTAATTATATTTGAACATTTAAAATTAAATATTAGCAGTAAATAATTTATAACTAAATATGTATGCTACACCATAGTCCACATAGTATAATCTACTACAGTGAAGTGGGATTTGCAATATTCTAGCACATGTATATTATCTATATACATATATAAATTAATGTTAGAAAACTTTGATGAAAAATATTGAATAGTCTTCCCATCTTCGGGGTAAAGTATTTGTTTTGAGAGCACAAAACTAAAAGCCAAGCACACGATTACCTAACTAGATAATTGTATATGTACCGTACCTATTACATTGTACCTAACTAAATAATTAAATTATTTTTCTTAGAGGGGGCACAAGTTGACTTCTTCTCAATCATCCTAAAAAAACATTCTTACATATTTTCTTCATTTTTGTTTACCACTAATCACATCCTACAAATCCAACTCTATTGATACAGTATTCTTATACTCCATACTAGGAGTACTATTATTGTATGCCAACAACCTAGATAAAATTATACACTGGTGTTCGTATACAACTCTCAAATTGCCGCCACTGCAGTAGTAGCTGTTGTTATGTAGCAGCTTCCATTTGAATAGGGGTAAGAATTTTAACTTTTATGCTCTAAGTACTTTCTATCAGTTTCAAGTTTCGTTTTTTTTTTGCGGCAGTTTCCTTGTTTTCTTCCTCTCCTTTATGTTTTCTGTTTTCAATCTTAAATTTGTGCCTTCTATTTTTCCAGTAATGAAATAGATTCATATGGCTCTAATTTGTGTTTCGTAAATCGGGTGGAACAGTTAATTTTCTGTATATGCTCTCTGTTTTTGCTACTTTTCATTGAATTATTGATTACTTGATTCAAGCCAAGAATTATGTAACCTCTTGTGAATCGTAATAGTACACTCTTTTATTTCCTTTTTCTATTCCCGAGATTAAAAAAAGTGTAGAAATTCTTCTCATGCTATACCCCTTTTTTTGTGTGTAAGCATGATTAGTTGGTTACAAGATTTCATGCAAAGTGTATGAGCTGCGAGCTCTTTGTTCAATGGGGATTGTTGATTAAATTTGATCATTGTCTTTGAAAAGGTGAAAAATAGCTAACATCAGAAAGAATGGGGAAGCATTTGGATGATGAATCACAGAATAAGCAGGCTGGATGCATGTGGGGTTTTGTACATGTGCTTCACTACCATCAATGGCAGTCCAGTGTTAAGAAGATGATCCATCCTCGCAAACACCAAGGCCGATCCCACGACCAATGTAACCATCTCTCTTTTGCTACTTTATTACAGTTTCAATTTCTGATGAAAATGATTAATACTAATGATTTTGTACATTGACAATGGACAGGTGAGTGGAGTCCCGACACATCTGTACACGAAAGGCTTCTGAGAGAGAAAGAGAGCCCACACCGTGTAAGATCTCTTGTTATTGCTACAGTTATATATGGTTCTAGAAGTCTGAGTAGCTGATTTCAAGTATCTGTATGGGTAATCAGGCTGGTAAAAGGTCTCCTTGTAGTAAGAGACGATCTCTGAGAGCGCGCTTGAAGGCAATAATTACAGAAGGGACGCCCGTGGAGGATAAGGATTTGAAGAGGACAGGTGGATTCTCCACCAAACCAAGCTTGCAGAAAACTTACTCTATCCATCACCTTGAGTCTGTGGATGATTTCTTTGGTAAAATACACAAAGACTGGAATCCTCCGATCATTTTCTTTCCAAATAACTCTGAGGATCATTCCGAGGCAGCTCAGATTAAAGCTGCCAGTGGAGGAGAATGTAACAGCCACGACCCTAAAGATGCCGACCAACTTAACTCACCTGATGTTTTTGAGATATTTAAGATGGACAAGGAGTATCTTCTGAAGCATATGAAAGACTCAGACCCGAGCATTGCTAATTTCTCACGCCGTGCATTTGGTTTGAACACGAAGAGGAAATTCAGCAAATCGAGATCCTTCCCAGTGGCTGATTTGCCAGCAGGGAGGAAGCTTAAGCCTTTGAAGCTTAAAAGCAAACAGAAAGAAGTTTGGTCAGTTCCTAGAAACGACAAAGATAAGTCGGATGAACTTGCTGGTGATGAAAGTAGTGGCAGAACATCTCTTTCTGTCTTTGAGCCTAAAAAAGTTGGTAATAAATCACAGCCTTCTGAAAGTTTGGATTATAGAGAGGAAAAGATTACAGGCAAGAGTGGTGAAGATGATGGAATCACTCACAGGCACCGCAGAAGGTCTTTAAATGAATCCATGGATAGATATGCTCGTCTCTTTGAGAATAGTTTTGGGAAAGATGTCAAGTTGAGCTCTTCCCGGAGCTTGAAAATAACAAGTGAATATGGCTATGCTCCAGTGTCTTTCAAAAGGATAAACTCTTATTCTAATGCAGATTTTCATTATTCTGATGTAAACTTTGAGGTTTTGCATGATAATCTTTCCGGAGCCAACTTAGTTGTAGTGGCAGAAGATAGCTGTGCAGTTCTACAAAATAGTGAAGAAGAAGCTTTTCCCCTAGATGCAGATATAGAGATTAAGGGAGATGATACATGCACTGACAAATACAAAAATGATTTCCTATGGGAGAAGGATTCTGACTCTTTCGATGTTACCCTTAACGAGATTCAAGAGCAGAGTTTCGTATCGGATTCAGACATTATCTTGCATGAAAAAGAATCTCCAGCTGTAGAGCTTCATATTCCCAAAGGTACTTGCATGGATTCTGATTTCTAAAACTGAAGTTTCTTGATTTGTTCTTGTTTCAAGGTCAAATTGTCTGATTATAATGTAACTTTTCAAAATCTGCTACCATATCAGGAAAGGAGCATGGATCTGAAATCCAAGAATTGGATTCTTCAATTTACACTGATGATTTGCAAAGCTCAGAAAATCTTGAGATCTATGAACACCTTCATAAGAAAAATTGTGACTTGGATTATCTTCGGCACCTTCTTGATAGATCAGGGATTGCAAGAGAGGGCTCTGAGATGACATGGCATTCATCGGACCAGCTACTCAGCCCCCAATTGTTCGAGGAAGTAGAAGCTGCCTGGCCTCATGATGAAGATGAGTTAGACGGATGGCCTGACTTCCGAGGCTGTTGGCATCATCAAATGCTGTTTGGTGCAGTGAATGAGGCCTTGCTTGAGGTATATGACATATCACTTCCGTACTATTCCAACGCCTTGTCATCGAATTGCCACGTTGGTCCATTTCCAATGGGGAACCGCATTATTGAGGAGCTTTGCATGAGTATTGGCACGTTGATGAATGTGAAGCTTGAGGAGAAGCAGTTACCGTCACTAGACTGTATCGTGGCTCATGACCTGGCTCGTGATCGCAGCTGGATGAACCTCCAGCTGGAGAGCGAGGCCGTGGCACTTGACTTTGAAGACATGATTTTCAGTGAATTATTACAGGAGGTTATGCTTTCTTGACCTCTCATCCATCTTGAGGCTGAGGTCTTGGTGAATGAATTTTGTTCTAGATCTTCTGTATATATTACAAGCATTTGTGAATTGAATTCACTTTAGGGAATAGCTTAGACTGTGTATAATGTTGTGATAACTGATACAGATTTGTGTCTTACAACGCTTGAGAATGTAAAACCATATTTTAGGCAAGGTGATCACTGCATACTGTCTGTAACAGAAGGCTGATGTGATGTATCAAGATTTCCATGAAACTCAACTATAAGAAAATTGCAACAGATTTATGGAATGGAGGTTGAATGAATGATTACACGCAAACAGATATAGGATATTTGTATTGATATGAATTGTAGCATACACTCCAACAAGACTCTTTTACATACGGAATACAAGGCCATGGTAGGCATAGACGCGATCAACAGAATTTGCATACACAAGCAGATACTGACCATACAAATTCAGCAAGTGAATCCGCATAGACATCCCTGTCTTATTTTATTGAAATATAATTTCTTCACACGCACATAATTGCATAGCACTTTAGATTTAGGGGCGGGACCTGAGCCATCGTCTGATCAACAGCGGCAAGGGTCACAGGAGCAGCTGGATCCACACCTGCATCCATTTCCTCCTTCAGCGCCAACGCTTTTCTCAGCTCCCTCAACGTTCCTAAACATATATGCCAAATTTAATCAAGCTTTCTTAGTATGAAAAAGAGAGAGATAGGGGTTGATGAAATATACATGATGAGGAGTGGCGCAACACCTTCAACCGTGGCAATGCTTGTGCTCTTCTCAACATACATCTCACAGCTGCAAATTTGTCAATCATAAAAGATTAGCTATCAAAATATTGAAACATAAGAAGAGCAGGAAAAAGAAGGTAAACCTGCAGCCGCTGCCACAGCTACAGTTAGAGCCACATTTACAACCAGATGACATTATGTTGAAGATTGGTAGTGGTTAAAGATAAGAAGGTTGGTAAATGAGAGTAATAATATGTAGAGTGCTGGTTGGCTCCTATTTATAACACAGTATTGATACTTAAAATATTATTCCTAGTTAACATCAAACAAGGAACGAAAGTTTCAGAATCAGTAGATATAGATTGCAAGTATGGTTTTATAAAATTCAATCTCAATGTCAGAGCAGCCACACCAGATATTTTATATTCAAAACGTAGTTTTCGACAGCTTGGATTAAAAGTTAAAGATAAATAATGAAGGCATGAAGCTTGCTGTTATAGATACATGACTTGTTAACGCTCTTGCTGGGAATAAAATACATGATATTGGAGCAAGGTCAAACAGTGTTATACACAAGGTACTGCAGTGCAGATGACTTGGTTTTTATTTTGGGGAATAATTAAAATGGTGATATTGGTCTGACCAAAGTTAGATTGAAAAGATCAAGGCTATTGCTTAGAACGTATTGTCCTTCATTAATTTAATACGTATCAATTATCAGCAAGGATTATTTACGTTCACATCATTAAATCCTCGAACTATGTTGGATCATAGATATAGAAACGTACAAGTAAAGAAACAATTGATACAGATATAGATATTAGTTGATGATCCTTATGCTAATTCATATCATTATACTAATTTCTTTTTTTATTAGGGGATTATTCTGCAGCATAAAATGTTCTCGGTTCAACCTACTCAAATTTGATATCTCTATCCCCAATGAAATTCATTATGACGATGATGATGATGATGATGATGATGATGAAAATAGCTTAATTTTCTTTATTATGAGATAGACTTGTTCTATTCATATTGGATTTCGGTTCGATTGACAGTTCATTTCTGAATTTAACTTAGTATGAATAAGTCTCTTTTTACCTAATTTTGAATGCACTACAAAATTACTCCACATCCACTTTTTAAATATTTTTACAATATATTATTTCTAATAATGTGAGTTATACTATCCATTAACACTGATATATTTTTTTTATCACTCTTATTTTATCAATTTTACATAAAAAATTGTATCAATCCTAAAAAATTTAAGAGACTTGAGGAAGTATTTTGCACTACTTAATAGTATTTGGAATGTGGTTACATTTTTGTGGTTATTTGAATTTGAAAGTTGTTATTTGTATAATGTTTATAGATCATATAACTAGTAGTAGTAATTGTTTGTAGTTATCACGGAAATGACATTGTAGTTAATTGAATCCAAAAATATTATTTTTGGAAAAAGGTATACTTACTACAAAGTACTACAGTATAAGTACTCCCTCTGTCTCAAGGAAGATGACCCTTTCCTTGGGTAGCACGGAAATTTATACAACTTTATTTTGTATGTGGAGTGGAGAGAGTGAAGTAAGAGAGATAGAATAAAGTAGAGAGAATGGTCATCTTAATTGGAACATATAAAAAAAGTTGGTCATATTCAATGGGCCAGAGGATATTAAATAATTACTACTGAAGTAACTAAAGAACTTATCATTTATTAAGAGGCAAATTATATATCAAATAAAAGTTTCATTCACCGATTATCTTATTATTTGGTAAATAAAATCATACAAATTGCTGGGGGTTATTTCGACATCACGTGAATAAATTAAATTACTATGTCATTAACCACAGATAGATCATAGGAGTATTATTTATAACGAGTAAATATATCAATTTTAATAAAAAAGTAAAGAAAGGGGAAATAAGAGATTATCATCACACCCTGATCTCTGGCACAAAAGAGATAAAAAATATATAATTATTATTTAAATACGAAATTATATTAACTTCTCGCGCGTCCATTACAAGTATTCATAACTGAAATTATAATTTCATGATTTCAGTTT
Organism: Salvia splendens; assembly: GCF_004379255.2. NCBI lineage: Eukaryota > Viridiplantae > Streptophyta > Magnoliopsida > Lamiales > Lamiaceae > Salvia > Salvia splendens. The sequence continues at coordinate 8,966,766 of NC_056038.1, forward strand.
TCGGAATTATCTCAACTTAATATACAAAAAAAGAGATAAAAATAAATACTTTTCGTTTTTCTCAGTAATATTTAATTTATCGATCCCAATAATGACAAAATATAAATGCATGTCACCCTACTTTTCTGGTTGAACGATTAAAAAAATGACAGACTTTTCTTAAAATATTTCTCAATCAAAGCCATCGTGTGCAAGAGAATTGATTGTGATTTGTATGATGATCTTAATTACCAAAACATTTAATATTTTAATTAGATCAAATTTTTATGTTTAATTTTGTAATCATGCGGGGTGGGGGTGGGGTGGGTGGGCCCGTCCTTATCAATTTGAAATTTTCATAGTGATATTTTAAAAGTTTTAAACTGTAATTTATATTTTATTAAATACTCTATTAATTTTTAACGAAAAATAGTCTATTTTTGGTCACCAACTAAAATTACAGATTTCTCGCCGTTTTTTCATTTTCTTTTCTATATAGTTAATTCATTTCTATATTTTGTTATTCTGATTAATGATTAATATTAAAAGTTAGTGTAAAAATAATTATTTTTAGAAATTTGTTAATTTTGTAAACAGAATTTTATTTTTATATGAATTTAAGAAAAATATTGTTAAGCTATGAAATTTTTATAAGGAAAATTGAATTAGTTTCTGAACAATTATGATTGTAATATGTTCAGACCTGAATTTTAATTTTTCGTTTAATATGTATATTGTCTGATTCTACTAGTTGTCGGCCTTATATAAGATCAAACAATAGTAAGCAAAAATCGTCAATAATGTATCACACACATAACAAATAATTTTATATAATCAATCCATAGAACTTTTTGAGTAACAACATAGTACATGAAAACGCATATAATAAGAGCGTGCAACCAACAAGCATAGAGCATAACATAACATCTCCTTAATTAATTGCTTGAGGTGAATATAATTAATAGACAATAGTAGCTCTTTTATTCTTCTACATCACTTTACTCTTCATAACACACAATCACCACATCTTGATTGCTTAACACCTGCACGGATCACATGAGCAGCTCGATCCGCACCTGCATCCGTTCCCTCCTTCACTGCCCGAGCTTTTCTCAGATCCCTCAATGACTGTAACAGTAGTAGTGCTCTTCTCCAAATCTGGGCAAGTCCCACATCTGCCACAAATCAATCAAGATTAATACTATTTTGCTAAACAACTACTATATATTAATTCAATTTATAGGGAATAACTTACGTGCAGCTGGCGCCGCAAGTCATTTTTTTCAAGAAATAGAGACTATTAATTATCAGCTTTCGTTTGTATTTGGAATGGATGAGATTTATTTCTGCAGCTCTTACTCTTATATATAGTATGTATATAAACGTAGCTCCTGCTCACACGAAACCCAAATGAATTTATTATTTCAAGTTAATTACGTCTCTAGATTAAGAAACAGTTTAGAATTAGCAATATCAACAATATCAATATCTTCTTACACACGCCGGCCAAATAGTTTTATACGGAATATGTAATTTTCAATTACTTACATGACAATACATAATTTATGGTGTAAGTAGATCAATATTACATCCAACCAAACCCGTTGACATATTTGACACTTAATTAACATTATCATCAAATGGTTTGAATGACAATCTGTGATTTGACAACTTTAATTTATTTTATGTTTGGGGGGCACTGAAATTTCGGATACATTTGTTTGGATCTGGTTAAATGTAGCGGTAGATTGATCAAATGAGACAATAATATCATCTCATCTCATGTAGGAGTATAGGGACAAAAAGAGTATAAAGAGATAGAGAGCTCTAGAATAGTGATATATGTAAGAATATTAGTGGTTGTGGAGTTGGTATGAAGAAATTACAATTACGTTTGAAATGAAAGTCAATTTTAATATTTGAAAGAACTCAATACATTACAATTCTCGAATTTAAATTAGTTTTGTACTACTCTTTTATTTTTTTTGCCAAGGGTATGCCTATGTTGTAATTATGCTTTGAATCTACCGTCATATAGAAAGGGTCAGCAAACCCTTGGTTGTTTAACAACACAAGAAAACGAAAAACAACCATATTAAGCCTTGAGTTTCCCCTTTTAATATTTTAGATAAAATATCAAAGTTGCAGAAATTTATTTATATTCCACGAATCACAACCGGACAATGTGTACCATAATTTCTTGCAACAAGATTAAATAGCTGTATAACAGTAAAATTATTATCTACGTTTCGTATTGTAACAATACAACGTCATTTACCCCATTAACAGCTAACACATTTTTTATATTGTAACTGGTGATGGAATATGGGTGATAAGGGAGAGGCCTTTCAAGCCAGAATTAAAGGCAAGATTAGAATACACCATGCATTAAGTGTCATGGAGTGGCACAACGCGAGGCCCTCGTCACTCGAATCCTACCGAGTTCCAAAACGAGCTGCTTTACGACAGAGCTGGAATGAAGAAGGATTTGAAGTCGACCTAGCAGAGATAGGTCACAAAATCCACGGGCAGCATATAGACATGGATAACGGCATCTTGCACTTAGATGCTCAAGAGCAGGGATCAGTGGCGGATCTAAACCCCGGAAATGGCGGGAGCGGAATTTAATATTTTAAATATTAAATATTTAATTTAATATTATTTTTAATAATAAAATAATATTATATTATATTAATATTTAAGTAACACTAACTGCGTTAATAAAATATAAACATGCATTAGCTTGCAAATATGTATAATCCATCTAAAAGTATAAAATTATTGTAAATATTATATAAATTCAAAATCATCGTAAATATTATACACAATAGTGGTATAAATAGAGCAATGTTGCAAATAGCGGGCTATCAATTTTAGCGGAGTCCTCCCGAAAAAGCTATAGCGGCTATAGTGCAGCTATAGCGGCAGCTATTGCTAATAGCGTTTTACAAAAAAAAAAGCAAAATTTAGCCAAAACATGAGTAATTTCACACATTAGTTCACATACATTAGTTCAGAGCCATTAACTAATAAACTATGATAGCAGCCAATGCAAAATAAAAATTAAAAATAGTATAACAAGCCAACAATGCTCTGCTAGTTCACTCGTGTTGCCTTCAGTTCGTCTTCAGTTCTCTTCTCTCGTCCTCTTACTACAAATCATCATCACTCGAAGAATTAGAAGCAGATGGGGATGGTACAATGGTGTCGTTATCATCTTCATCTTCAGAGGAGGAAGTAGCAGATGCCTCTTCATCATCAAGAACAGGAAAGAATTTCTTTTTCTTCCTATTGTCTGGGCCTCTCTTCCTTTTGCGTTGATCTGGCATTCCTTGTGATGAGGATCCAGGTACAACATCTGTAAGATCGATTACTTGCTCTTGTTCTCCTTCTTCATTTGGTATAATGCCTGTGATCCATTCATTGCCATCATCGTCTTCGTCTTCTACAACAATTGGGTCTCTAGTATTGTTCTCTCTCTTTTGCCTCAGTTTGGAGTTGAATTTCACGAAGACAAGGTCCTTCATTCTGTCATGCAAGAGCTTATTGCGTTTCTTTGTGTGGACCTATAAAAAGTATAAATTAACTGATTAAGAAATAACAATGCAGGAAGAAACTATTTCTGTAAGTTTACCTATCAAGAACTATGCTTACCTGCTCAAATGCACTCCAATTTCTTTCACAGGCTGAGGAGCTGCATGTCAAACCAAGAATTTTTGCAGCCAATTTCCTTTGGTTAGGCGAAGTAGTTCCATGATTCATCCACCATTTAGCTACATTAGAAAACAACAAGACACATGAGAGGAAAATTTAGATACATTGGGACAATAAAAAACATGTTTAGAAAATTAGAAATGGAACTTTTCTAACCTGGGTCAAAACTTTTATTTTTATATTGCCTCTTGGCAATTTCCTTGCCAAATGAACCATCTCCATCCTGATACTTCGCAAGCTCAAGAATGACTTGGTCTTGAATATCTGCATTGTCAATCATTTTTGTAATGCAGGTTATTACACCTTCTCTGAATGAACCATCTAGCTCAATTTGTAACTTGTTTGGATAGTAATAATGTGGATTTAAGTAGTAACCAGCCCTATGCAAAGGAGTCTTGAGCTTATTGTCCCATCTTTTGTCAATTATACTAAACACTTCTTGAAATTTGCTCTGGTCATTGCCAAACCTCTCAGATATCTCATTTTTTGCTTCCAATAAACAACCATACAAAAAACCCATTGCTGGAATGTCACTGTCCATTGTCCTCAGCACATTAGCCAATGGCTCAAAGAAATTAACAGCATTATCAACTCCTTTCCAAAAAGTTTCAGACTTAACAACTTTGTTGGCTTCCTTGCCCTTCACATTCTTTTGATACCCCATGTCATTCATCTCATCGGATCTGAATAGCTTCATCAATTGTTTTTTGTTGTCCAGCAAGCTCTTCAAGTTTAAATAGGCTGTAGCAAACCTAGTAATGCCAGACCTAACCAAGTCCTTTGAAAGAATTTTTCTCATCAGATCCAAAACTCTTGTATGTGCATACAGAAATACAGTCAAACTCTTTGCTTTGCTAATTGATTGGTCAACTGCAGGTAGCTTGCCAATATCTTCTAGCATGAGATCAATTAAGTGGGCAGAACAACCATTCCAAAAAATGGATGGACGCTTTGCTTTCAATAAACTAGTTGCAGCTTCATTTACCCTTGCATTGTCAGTCACCACTTGAACTACATTCTACTCCCCTATATCTTCTATGCACTTATCAACCAACTCAAAGATGTACTTGCCATCTTTCCTAACGGCCGAACAATCCACAGAATCAAGAAAGCAGACACCATATGGACTATGAACAACCAAATTCATCACCCCTCTACCTCTTTTGTCTGTCCAAGCATCTGTCATGACAGTACATCCATTAAGCTCCCAAGATTGCCGGTGTGCCTTGAATGACTCAATCACCTTCTTCTTTCTTTTCTGTAAGAATTTCCCACTCATCTCATATCTAGAAGGCCCTCTCAAGTTTCTACCAAAGTCTCCAACTGCCTCAAGCATAAGGTCAAAGCTTGGTAGTGTTACTGCGTTATGTGGAATACTTGCTTCATAAAAAAATTGGCATATGTACTCACAGGCTCTATCCCTCTTCTCTTCTCTTTTCTCGGTTGATATTTTGGATTGCACCTTGTCAGCAAGCCCTTTGCCCTTCTTTGCAGCTACAACATCTTCCGGAGTTAGTTTACAATATTTCTCTATAGGTCCACCAGACGATCCGCCTCTCACTCTCTTCAGTGCAACAACAGAATTTCTACCGTCATCACTTCCTTCTCCCTCTGAATGGCTCAAATCCACAACAGCTCTATCTTCCTCTTTCTCTTTAGCCTTCCTTTGCTTGACAGTAGTTTTTTGGCCAAGTAATTGAAGCATTTCCTCCTTAACATCAGATGGAACAAGAGTGCACTTTGCAACATTAGACTTAGGAACATTTCCAAGGTGGTACTTGATCCTAGTTATACCACCATGGCAAAGTTTACCACAAAAGTTACACTTCAGAGAATTCTTTTTTGTCACATCTGGCATTGTGCAATACTTCCATGCTGGGTCGGTTGAATCATTTGCTTGTGCAACTCTTTGAGCTGTTGACCCGGAGCTTGAAAAGCCTACAGTTGACACTACTTGAATTAGCTATTTAATTTACTTCAACTCTTCTACAGAATTCCAATTACTAGAGGCAGATAGAGATGCGAATGAAACTTGCCTTGGCTTTGGGACATTTGGGTGCCTGGCGCACTCTGAGATTGATGTTCGTCAGCCATTTGCTACCGCTGCCGTGATCGTCGGACGTTCGTCGAGGCACTGCAGTGTTCGCCGCCGTCGTCCTAGTGCAGGATCTAGCGTCGATGGCACGGGCCAAGCCGTTCGTAGCCAACCGGTCGCTGCCGCAGTCGCCGTCGTCGTAATCGTTGCCGCCGCCGCCGCCGTATACGATCAGTCAAAGAGATACGGGAGTAGGGAACCAAAAGAAATAGGGTTACATGCACGTAGTGGGCTACTTTTGGGCCAATTTTTAAATCCGGCTTGACGTTTGGCCTGTTGCAACAAAAAAAAGCATAGCGCAGCTATCGACACCGCTACGCTATCGTACATTAGCGGCGCTATAGCTCGCTTTAGCGATTTTAGCGCCCGTATATCCAATATAGAGGATATCTTCGCGGTGGCTTGCTTCAGCAGCTATAGCGGCGCTATATCGGCGCTATAGCCCGCTATTTGCAACATTGAATAGAGTAGTAAATATTTAGATTTCAAAAATATTTAAAATGTTTATTTATTACATAGAGAATAAGATGCATGGTTCACAAATTATAAGTACTTTAGGAAAAAAAAACATTAACACAAGATTAAAAATGATTTTAACTAAAGAATAAATATAACAACATAATATATGCAAATTAGTAAAAGTTTAGAATTCACAAAGTATTTAAAGGTATTATTTTGATAATAAGAAGAAATATGAATTAGTAAATAAAAAAGTAAAGAATGAAGCCTCTTAGTTAAAAACCCAATGACCAAACCATTAGACTACTACATTTTGTATGCATTTATTGAAAACAAATACATTTCTACACTCTACGAATGGGGCGGATATGCTATTTTCGCCTCGATTCAAGGGAAAGTTTAGGCTCTCCGAACGGCCCGAGATCCGCCAGTGGCAGGGATGTTGCAGGAAGCTCAAACTCTTGAATAGGTGCAGAGTTCGTGGTAAGCGAAAAGATTAGAAGATCAACTCTGTGGCTGGAAACTACACAATCATAATGGGGGTTTTGACGGAAGATAAGATGGCGATGTTGAGAATGCAGAGACGTGTTTAAAGAATTGAAGAATGCAAACCACACTAGGTATAGCTTTCGCGTAAAATACACTGATTAAGCCGCATGTCAAGGCGAAAATTTATGAGCCTAATCTGCTTAGAAGGATGGTTTTGCGAGGTTGTAGGCTGGATGTTGAGCCCTGTAGCCTGATCAGGCCATAGAGCAGTTCCAGTCATAGTCATAATTGCAAACACTAAACGCTAAACCCTAAATGCTACCTGCTGCTGTTCTGAACTGATATTTCATTTTCTAATTAGGCCAATATGCACGAAAACTAAGGAAAAGATCGCCATGCGACCAATACAGGGTTTCCACACCATCACTTGTTATTAAAGAGAGTCAAATAACAGATGTGAGAATTTATTAAGGAAATGAGCAAAGGGAAAACAGAATTTGTAGAAATATTTCATGTGAGATAGCTGATGAACTCTGCAGCAGTGGCAACAGCACCTCCAGTTATAGCATCCAACACAATCTTGTCCCTGTTGTTGTTTCCCACTGCTGATACAAGTGCACCGGTCAACGCACCGCCAACCATCGCATATTTCTGCATCAACAACATATTTCATCAACCTAGATGAAACAAGAGCCCTCTCAAAAAAATATGAGAGATGTAGCAAATGATCAACCGACAACATACATTGATCCACATAAATATTTATAACATAAATGGGTATTGAGAGTTTAAATCCCTTTCCACAATTATCCAAAATGATAGCATATTAGTATATAATGTTGGCGGGGAAGTTACCCAGTCTCTGGTTCCTCGGAGCCTCTCCACCCCGTACTCCAGTCCAACATAAAGTCCAGCAACTGTGCCTGAAGTTGGGATATCCAAAAGAAGTTATTTTAATTCTTTGGAAAACAGTTGTGTTTCTTAGTAATCCACATGAATCAGGAATACAAGTGTCAACTCACCCCAGTATGCATCTTCTTTACACATTTTCTTCAGCTGTAGAGCCAGAAATTAGGTTGATCATCACTCACAGTGGTTGTAGTTAACAGAACAAGCATCGAGTGCAGGAATAAAGTACAAAACCATGGGAAAATCATCTATGCTTTTGATGTTGTATTACCCCCCTTTTTGTGGTCTTAAATTTAAGCAAAGATCATGTCACCAAAGCACACATATGTACAGTTAAATGGTCTCAGATTCTTGTATCCTAGCATAGAACCATAAAAGGTTCACAATACATGGTGATGCCACAAACTACTTCAAGATACAAACTGAAAAGAAAATTGGTGAGAATGTAGAACTAGCTAACTTTAGAAGGAATGAAGAGGCATTAGTGCAACTGATTAGGTACTTTGGGTTTTTCCAAATTTTAGATGTATAGAGCATTAGACTCTTGAAGAAACATCCAAAAAATGCTTCAAAGGCGTTACTTTATGCATATGCTTCTTCTGCAAGTGACAATTTGTATTCACTTATTTAACTAATCAAGAGTTTTATATATGCAGGACAAAAATGTTAGCATCTCAATAAATGGGATGAGTTTCTCGCCGAATGTTCAAAGTTTTTTTTTGAGACGCTTCCTGCAATTTGCAAGTAGCAGCATAAGTGAGAAATAAAAGCATTTAGGATCCAATTAAAAGAGGAAATGTATATATAAAGAACATCAAACTTTGTAATGTACTAGTAAAAAAGAAGCTCGAGCAACGACATGGTATGTTTCCTCTACAGCCACTTTCCCAACTGCTACCTGAAAGTGTGAAACCCCCAAATGAAATACTCCTAGTAGTATGATAAAAAGGATGATAAGAGAAAATGGTAGTAGTATTTTCTTACAGTCCCAATCTTGAAGAAACCATCAACAACGTGATTGAGAAATGGGTCGCCCAAATCCACCGCCAGATTTACTTTTCCGTTGATGGAAGTCCTCGGCATGGTGTGGCACGATCAACTGAAAAGAGGATAAGAAAAGTGAGAAGCTTGAGATTGATTTAAAGACTTGGGTGCAATGACGTCGTAATCAATTCATGTGCATGTTCATGTTCATATCCCCGTTTGAAGGATGGCCGCCACATGTCCCCGAAAATGAATAATCCACTCCCAATTTGCTTTCGCCCAATTTCTTTAATCACTTGTTTGTGTACCTCTTCCGCAGCGATTCCCAAGCCTAATAATATTTCGATCAATTCATAATGGAAGCTTCAATTATAAATATATATATATATATATATATGGATGTATTCATTTCTATTTCACTGTACAAGAATGCCAACTGCAAGTTTACATTTTTATAAACTAGAAACACGGTATATGATAATCTAAAGTTATTATCTCTACATTCTACTCAGTGTAGAGCATTGCATAAATATTTTTATGTCTAAGGCTCACTCACATTCTACATTCTACTCTAGAGTAGTACTCCTAATTTTAATTAACACTTATTTGTCTTAATCTATTCACTGAATACCCCACCTCCACTTCTCAAGATTTTTGTTATCTTGCTCCACCATTGGATATACAAAAATCAAATTAAAATTTCCCTTTATATATTCTTGCTTTTCCAAAGATAATATTCTACCTCCGCCATTAAATATAAAATCAAAATTTCAAAATGGCAATATCGTGACAGAAGAATCCTAGTTAAAACTTAATAAGGACGCGTTTTATGGAGTGGTTTGGATTTGTGTGGCGTGGATTATAATATGGATTATAAATGTGGATTACATATGTTAGCTTCCAATCATACCACGTGTTTTATAGAAAGGGTTAATGGACTAGTTTAGTCTAACACGCGTTTTATACATGTAATCCCCTATGTGGATTCATTATGTAATGACCAATCTGTCCTAGCTAAAATACTGTTATTCCTAAATTGTCCTCAATGAGATGAAACCCTATTTAGCACCAAAATTCACCAGCTAACCATTCACAATTCCCGCCTACTGACTCTTGGCATCCTTGAGAAACACCCAAGACGGCAAAGGTCAGTTTTTTTTTCAATTTTATTTTTTGCTAATCATGTTAGTTTTAAGTATTGTTCTTTATGATAGCATCTTGTTGAAGAATTTTGGTTTATTTTTAGTTTAATATATTCGAATTTATTCATTTTTGATTCATAGTCTAGTTTTTATGGAGTGGTTTCTTTTTCGATTCACGCTGCAAGCTGCATAGATTGTGTAATTTTCAGTTCATTTGTGATGGAAAATTCAATGCGCACGAACGGGGGGAGCCAAGCGGGTTTCAGAAACCAAGGTGAGTATATTATCTTCACATCTATGTATGTTCTGTGTAAAAAATGAGGCACGCTGGGCGATGTTGTGTACCATTTACCTTGTGCATCCTTGTTATAGCTTGTGTTGACGGTGTAAAAAATGAGGCACGCCGCGGTTGGACTGACCGAGAGGAGGCATTTCTACTCGCCACACTGAAGAAACTGGTCGCGATAGGCTGGAAGTCCGACAATGGTTTTAGATCCGGTTACCTTCATAAGTTAGAAGATTCATTGCGTCAAGAGTTCCCTTGGAGCGATTTGAAAGCTAATCCACATCTCCAATCCAAGATCCACATTTGGAAGAAAGCATATGGAGCTCTTTCACTAGTCCTAGCCAGGAGTGGGGTTGGATTTAATGTTCATAACGACTACAAAATCGATTGTGATGAAGAACAATGGGATCAGATTATCAAGGTAGAACGCGCATATCATTCCATGCTGGGGAAGGCTCCACCCTATTAACAAATTCCCCGAGGTCACCATCATCCTTTGCCTCCTTATTATCAGTGAACTCATCATTCTCAGTCATTTCGATTGGATCAGTAGGCATCTCTGATCTTATATAGTTGTGGAGTAGAAAGCAAGTTATGATCAACCATGTCTGAATCTTCACATGATAATATGAGGCAGTTCGTAGAATGCCCCAACACATCTTCAATACAGCGAAAGCTCGTTCAATGACATTTCGTGCTCTTGTATGCTGCATATTAAAGATTTCACGTGAAGTTTGTGGTGCTTCTGTGGCTGGACCCCACTCTTTGAGATGGTAGCGAGCACTTTTATATGAAGCTAGGAAACCATCGCAATTAGCGTAGCCATTGTCGCATAAGTAGTAGTTGCCTGAAATCACATCCTCATTCAATGCTATCTTATGTAATAAAAAAGTCAGATCTTTACTAGAAAATTAGGTGTGCATGATTTAAGTTATTTTTTAAAAATTATCTTTAGGTACTTTGAAGTCGTTTGGTCGAGTGATGGCGTTAAGCAAAATCCTAGCATCAGCAGCCGAGCCCTCCCACCCAGCCAAGACATAAGTAAACCTCAGTCGTCTATCACACACGGCCAATGTATTGGTACAAATTTGACCCTTCCTAGATCGATACTTATGCTTATCGGCATTTGGCACATGTACGTTGATGTATGTCCCGTCAATTGGCCCAAGGCACCCCTACAATTGGATAATATATGATGGAGGTTAGACATACAAATTTGTAAAGAAATCTAAGATTAAGTATTGCACAAAAGAGAACACAAGGTTTCGTACCTTGAACCACTTCCACCTGTTATCATCACAGTCATCAGGCACGGGTTCGGGTGTAACCATGAAAGATGCATGAAGCTTGAGCACGGCTCGCAAGACAGCATGTACATAGTGGGAAACTGTAAAGCCTGATCTCAAAAAATTAAACTTAACAACCCGAATCTTCTTAAGATGTGGTAAAAAAACTCAAGAACATCACGACTTGTTCTTCCACCATCACATACTGATAAGGCTCATTTCATACATTGGTTTTTGGTGATTTTACATATTTTTTTGGAGAGATAATGCGCAAATTTGAGCTTAAGTGTGCAGATATTTGCTGGGTCAAGTAGATGCTGCAAATTGACCAAGCAGATGCAAAATGAGCAGAAAAAGAGTAAAAATCAGGAGAGCAGGTGTGTGAAAAATATGTCGGACCCAGGAACGCACACAAATTACACGGGACGGGGAAAATGGAGCAGAAAATGTGAAGAAATGAGCAGATTAAAAAGATCATATTTTAAGGGTACAAACGTCAAATCATGAAGAGCATACCCTAGGGATTCGAGCTTGAAGCCTCCCTATATAAAGGGATCAACATGAATGAAGAAGGGGGCTCTTAACGCTATGGTAGTTAGGTAGGAAGTTCTCGGTAGCGCTTAACGCTACCATTCTCGTAGTTTAGGTAGGAAACTCTCATAGGCGCTTAACGCCACTGCTCTCTTAGCTTAGTTTAGTTGAGTTGCTGATTTCTTAGCTTAGTTTAGATAGTTCACTGCTTTCTTAGCTTAGTTCAATGGTTTCGACGATGAAATTGACGACTCTGACGTTGGATCCTTGCTTTCTTTACCTCTTTTGAGACGATGTAGTTAGATCTCGAGTTTCATCGAAGGAATTGACGGCTCCGCCTTTGGATCTCGACCTATTTCTAGTTTTATGAAGCTTTGGTGTTTATTTTCATGTTGATGATGCTATTTACTCATGTTTCTTGGATGCTTTTCGCAATTGGTGGCTTGGATGTTTAGATCCATGATGTTTATATGATTTCCAGTAGTTTAGATGTGGAGATCTAGTTATTCACGTGCTCGATTTCTGAGATCTGTTAGTTTAGGTGATGCAAGATTAATCTATGTTTATTCCGCTTTCTGCTTGACCCAGGAGAGTAGATCTGGCAGTTCTAGCTTGAATTTCGTGTTTACATTTCATTTTCGATGTTGGATTGTGGTAGATCTGAATCTGTGCTGGTGGATCTGAAGTTCTCTGTTTCTATTCTGCATGATTATGGTTGTTTACTGTTCGATCTCGCATCTGCTAGACCCAGTAGCTTAGATCTGTTAGTTTAGGCTTTAATTTCATGTTTAAATTTAGATCTGAGATTGCTCTGTTTTCATGGTGTTTAATGCTCTGTTTTGTTCTGTATTTCCCGTTGGATTCATGAAGAAGATGAAGTTTGCTGGTAGTTAGAATCAGATCTGCTTTAGTTTGTTAGTTGCAGCTTTCTTGTCAGTAGCTGTTTAGGGAAATCTGTTCTGTTACTTTTCTTACGCTCTGTTGTCTGGCTGTTTTAGGAACTTTATTTGCTTGACCCAAGAAATTTGGTGAATGATCTAAAGTTGATTTTCAGTTTCAAATCATGATTGCAATTACATTTGAAGCACCTTCAGTTCTCTGGATCCAGTAGATATAATAGATAAGGTTTAAATTCCCAGGTCTAGTAGTTAAAACTCAGCCCTTAATGAATGCGTGGCAGCAGCCGATCACTTTTCCGATTGTGTCGTAGAAACAATCTCGAGTAGGTCCCTAGTCTCTGTGGTTCGACCCCGCTCTTGCCGCTTATACTTCGTAATATTTATTGCATTAGTGGGAAAATTATAAATCTTGTTGAAAGGAGGAACACGTGCACACGACACATGTGCAAAAATCCTCCCTTCAAATGGCGTCGTTGCCGGGGACTATGGCGTTATCTACTTGATTTTGTTTCTATGACACTGTAAATAGCTTTCGGCTTTCTTTAATTTTTATTTTTTATCGTTTTCTTTTGTCCAGGCATGACTTCTTATCCAAGGTGTTTTCCAAGGTTGAAAAAATAAAGGCTGAAGTGGAGAAGGAAAGCTCTCTGATTACATGTGGCTGAAAGAATGCCTATGGGGCCAGGGAGTTTTCTTGTTCTTTCAATTTTATGATTAATGGTTGCATATATGATCCTTGGATACTTTAGAATCTCATTTTGTAAATACTTTTAGTCGACTTTTAATTCTTGTAAATAGTTTTCTAAGAAAAAATCCAAAAAAATTTAAAAATTAAAAAAAAATTAGAAAATTGCAAAAAGATTTTTAGTTTTTTTTAATTCCTTTTTCTAATTAAGTTTGTTTAAAAAAAATTTATTTTCAAAAAAAATAAAATAAAAATTTAGGGATAATTTGGAGTTACGCGTAATGGAAGAAACTCCACTACACATCCACCTTTTTATTGCCTAGCGGGTCAATTTGCTAAGTACTCTTCGGGAATCTGCTGGGTCAGGTAGATAGGAAGGAATTTGAAAATTTTTGGACTGAACCAGTATACTCCCAAGAATACTTTAGCAAAAGTTGTACATAGTGTGAATATGTTTTTTTTCTGAAATTTCTTATTAAAATCCAAATAAAGAAAAAAAATTTAATCCTAAAAATATTTTCGAACTTCTAAGTAAATCTGGGAAAGAAGTTTATAAATGAAAAAAAAATCATTTGGATCTTACATCCACTTGACCAGTTTGCTTAAGAATTTCAAGTTTTAGTTTCGTAGGTCAGGAAGAGAGTACAAGAGACCTCCAAGGAATTCCAATGATGATGCTCCCAATTCAGGAAATAAGGAAGACGACTACCTGACCCAGCAGAATGGCAAGTTAGAAACAGGGGAAACAGAGGATTTCGCCCAACAGGGGGTGGCCATATCTGCTCTACAAACTCCAGAACTGTCGATGTTGATGTACCAACAAGAGAGCAAGGAATCCCAAGAAGATGCAACCCCCATGACCAGCAGGAGGACCAAGAAGGCAAGCACCACCAGCACCCCCAGGAAGGCTGACTCCAAAAGGAGCCAGAAGCAAAATTGAACCACCCCGAATGACCAAGTAATTTTTATTTTTCAGTTTTTGTTTTTTTAAGATGTCTGCTATGCATGTTGTATTTCTGTTATCGTGCATGCTTCGTTGTGTCTGTATATATGTATGTTTTGTGTGCCTTCTCCCACTTAGCCTAATTCTTGGTCTAAGTGTGAGAAGTTTTTGTTAATATAGCATGTGTTATTTGTGTTTTCTGTGTATATCTTCTCCCACTTAGCCCATTACTTGGCCTAAGTGTGAGAAAATTGTTGTGTACATATGTTCTGTTAGTTGATGTTTGTGTCTTCTCCCACTTAGTCCAATTCTTGGTCTAAGTGTGAGAAGTTTGTGTTTTCTTTGTGTCTGTGATCTCTGTTTTGTTGTCACCACTAACTGCCATGTTTTCCACCTCATTGGGATTGCTTGGGGACAAGCATGAATGAAGTGGGAGGGGGGGAGCAGTTAGTGCAGTTAGTGTCAAGCATGTATATAATCTGTTAGGTCTAAGAGTCTGTAGTTTTTTTTAGGTTCTGTGTTTGTGTATGCATAACTGGTATAATAAATAGCAAATGCTCCTTAGGGAGAGTAATTGAAGAGAGAATGCATGCCAATTTGTGAATCCTTTTCTCTTAATAAATCAAAGTCAGTTGGATGAAGTAAGAATGATAGAAAAGCCTTAATTTAAACTAACTGTGAAGCCCCACTATATAAGTGAATTATGAGCCTAAACACTTTGAGCTAACATATACAAAAGAGGGCCGCCACTGGATGTGTAGGGAGAAGAGTCAAAAGGAGAAAATAGGGGGAAAATAATTTAAAATTCGGAGGTATAAGCTGGACGAAGTCCAGGGAAAAAAATCTAAGGGCAGGAAGGAATAATAACCTGACCCGGGGAAGAAAGGAAAAAGCTGTAGGAAGGAGAAACTCTCATAACCCGAAGCATCAATGGTGTGGCAATGACTAAAGAGTGAATTATCCTAACATCCCTGGTGAGGAATGAGTGATTGAGTGAATCCAACAGGAGGTAAAATTTAAGGCTATCTTGACGAACTGACAGCTTGACTAGATAGAAGAAGGGAGGGGGAATAATCTGAGGCTGTAGATGCTTGGATTGACCTTAACTTATGGGGATGGCTGCTAGAAAAAATACCATTTTATGCGTTAATGTGTTTTGTCTTTATATTTGTGTTCGTGTATGTTTTCTTTGTCCAAGTCCTTTTTGCGTCTAGGTCTAGGAGTCTTTTGTTTCCCGTTTTAGAGTCGGCCAGTTGATAACCATGCATTGAAACTTGCCTTATTTCTTTTTCTTGTCTTTCATGCTTGAGGATGCTATGCTTGAGGACAAGCATGGTTTAAGTGTGAGCAGTTTGAAAATGCTCGTTTCATGCATTGGTTTTTGGTGATATTACATGTTTTTTTGGGGAGATAATGCGCAAATTTGAGCTTAAGTGTGCAGAAATTTGCTAGGTCAAGTAGATGCTGCAAATTGACCAAGCAGATGCAAAATGAGCAGAAAATGAGTAAAAATTGTCAAAAATCCGCTAGGTCAAGGAGATTATCAGGAGAGCAGGTGTGTGAAAAATCTGCCGGACCCATGAACGCACACAAATTACCCGGGGCGGGGAAAATGGAGCTGAAAAGGTGAAGAAATGAGCAGATTTAAAAGATCATATTTTAAGGGTACAAACGTCAAATCATGAAGAGCATACCCTAGGGATTCAAGCTTGAAGCCTCCCTATATAAAGGGATCAACATGAATGAAGAAGGGGGCTCTTAACGCTATGGTAGTTAGGTAGGAAGTTCTCGGTAGCGCTTAACGCTACCATTCTCGTAGTTTAGGTAGGAAACTCTCATAGGCGCTTAACGTCACTGCTCTCTTAGCTTAGTTTAGTTGAGTTGCTGATTTCTTAGCTTAGTTTAGATAGTTCACTGCTTTCTTAGCTTAGTTCAATGGTTTCGACGGTGGAATTGACGACTCCGACGTTGGATCCTTGCTTTCTTTACCGCTTTTAAGACGATGTAGTTAGATCTCGAGTTTCATCGGAGGAATTGACGACTCCGCCTTTGGATCTCGACCTATTTCTGGTTTTATGAAGCTTTGGTGTTTATTTTCATGTTGATGATGCTATTTACTCATGTTTCTTGGATGCTTTTCGCAATTGGTGGCTTAGATGTTTAGATCCATGATATTTACATGATTTCTAGTAGTTTAGAGGTGGAGATCTAGTTATTCACGTGCTCGATTTCTGAGATCTGTTAGTTTAGGAGATGCAAGGTTAATCTATGTTTATTCCACATTCTGCTTGACCCGGGAGAGTAGATCTGGCAGTTCTAGCTTGAATTTCGTGTTTACGTTTCATTTTCGATGTTGGATTGTGGTAGATCTGAATCTGTGCTGGTGGATCTAAAGTTCTCTGTTTCTATTCTGCAGGATTATGGCTGTTTACTGTTCGATCTCGCATCTGTTAGACCCAGTAGCTTAGATCAGTTAGTTTAGGCTTTAATTTCATGTTTAAATTTAGATCTGAAATTGCTCTGTTTTCATGATGTTTAATGCTCTGTTTTGTTCTGTATTTCCCGTTGGATTCATGAAGAAGATGAAGTTTGCTGGTAGTTAGAATCAGATCTGCTTTAGTTTGTTAGTTGCAGCTTTCTTGTCAGTAGCTATTTAGGGAAATTTGTTCTGTTGCTTTTCTTACGCTCTGCTGTCTGGCTGTTTTAAGAAACTTATTTGCTTGACCCAGGAAATTTGGTGAATGATCTAAAGTTAATTTTCAGTTTCAAATCATGATTGCAATTACATTTGAAGCACCTTCAGTTCTCTGGATCTAGTAGATAGAATAAATTAGGTTTAAATTCTCAGGTCTAGTAGTTAAAACTCAGCCCTTAATGAATGCGTGGCAGCAGCCGATCACTTTTTCGATTGTGTCGTAGAAACAATCTCGAGTAGGTCCCTAGTCTCTGTGGTTCGACCCCGCTCTTGCCGTTTATACTTCGTAATATTTGTTACATTAGTGGGAAAATTATAAATCTTGTTGAAAGGAGGAACACGTGCACACGACACACGTGCAAAAATCCTCCATTCAAATGGCGCCGTTGCCGGGGATCGAACCCGGGTCACTCGCGTGACAGGCGGGAATACTTACCACTAATCTCGAGTAGGTCCCTAGTCTCTGTGGTTGCTCTACTTCGTCTTTCATTCATGCGTCGGGTTCGTGCAAGGTGGCGAAGTGCAATCAGTATCACACACATAGTATCAAATCGGTAGTTACGCACAACATCCTCTACCAACTGAATCACATTCGCATTCGTCGAAGCTGAATCAGCCATGGACCCAACACAATATCTGATTTTAATATACCAGCTTTGATTAGCTTATGTGAACAACAATTGACACAATAATAGCATTCTAGAGATCCAAAAAATAAGACATAAAACCAATTCCATATGGGTAAATTTTCACATAATTTTTTGGGAAATACATTTAAATCATAAAATGAAAATAGTGATTAGAGTTTCAACTTTGGGGTATTTAGGAATTTCTAGGAAGAACCTATGACGTTTGAGCATTCAGCATCAATGCAGTCAAATCTACATATTTTCCGACACAATACAACAAGTAATCGGCAACACATACAATCAAATTTAGCAAATCGACCTTCAACTGCCGGAATCGGGTCAAATATAGTACGCAATTGTGCAACCTATATGTTTTTTCGAAGCAAAAAAATTGCGTATGTAACCTGAAATGAGGCACGCTGGCGAGCCGCTAGTCGGAGAAGAGTGTCGTCAAGCCTGACCCGCTGGTCGGAGAGTATCTAGACAGCATCGCCTTCCTTCCAGCTTCTTTATAAACCCACTACTTTCAAAACCCTTCTTTCTCAGATTTTCTTCTCCGAAATAGACAAATGGAGGGGTATTGAGGGAAATGTAACCCCTATCCAGCTACAAGCCCCGAGGAGTGAATCTAAACCCACTACTTTTGGGAGGTTTAATTTCAACCACTTTCCATAATTTTTTTCGGGTCAAAGGAGTGAATCCCGGTTTACCGAGATTATTTTTCCATTCTATAAAACGGCCTAAATATGGTGGATAACTTTTCCAACCCTACATATTCCACTACTTGCCAAAAAAAGAGTAGATAAAACATAATGATAATCCTACTAATAAACAATACGGAGTACAATTAGATAAATAAAAACTTATAAGCAGATGAATTTGTGGACGCTGAAAAAACGTATAGAGCATCTTCACTTTTATGTTGATCCCACAAAAAAACTAGCTTATTCTTGATCATTGGAAGGTTGTCTTGCTTATGCGGCAAGAACCACATGATGATAATTATAACAAAAACATTTTAATATTCACAGTGAACGCTCAACATGCAATGGACAAATGAATTAAAAATAATTCCAATAATTAAACTCAATTTAAAATGCACAGCCCTTTTTCTACATTCATAATTGTTATTGTTTGCAAAAAATTAAAAATTAAAAAAACGAACGACTGAAAAGAACAATTAATTAATTACCAAAGGTAATTAAAATGACATACATACACAAAACAGCCGTTGTTTAACACATTCCCCTTCCATTGTAAAGTCATTCTTCTCACTTATTTTTCGTATTCTATTTGCATTATTATGCAATGATAAAAAAATTTGTTCGATTAGTCAATCATAAACACAAGTACAAATACTAGAAACGTCTATGCCTACATGGGCCTTGTGTTGTGCGTGTAAAGGAGCCTCATTGGATTGGAGTGAAAGCAAACAATTCATATTAATACAAACCTCATTTCTCTATTTATGTGTATATATCATTCATTTGCTTCATTTGCATGCCTAGTGTTTGTATTTGAGACTTTGCATGATTGGCAGGGACTAAATTAAAGGATGTTTACTTTAGATGATACTCCATGATATATAGATAAAAAATTATTTAATCTTTTTGTCAATTTCATCAGTCCATCAAAGTATAAAGTGGATTAATTTGAACTATTTTATCAATTCGACCTATTAAATGTTCCCTAAATATCTTGGAATGGATGGAACCATTGATATAAGCTCCCTTCATCCGCCATTACGAGTCTCATTTCTTGGCGGCACGGGTTTTAAAAAATGTTAATAAAAGTGTGTGGAAAAAAATTAGTGGAATATGAGTCTCATTTGTATGTATTAGTTTTAAATGAAATGTAAGTGGAATGAGTTTGTGAAATGTGAGACTTTATTATCATTTATAGTAAAAAAGAATCGAAACTCCTATTTGCGGATGGACTAAAATGAAAAAACGCGACTCCTATTCGCAGACAGATGATTGAGTATTTAATAACTAAACCTAATTTTATCATTTGGATGTTTCTCTTTTAATTAGCAATTCATGGGTCAAACTACTTATGTGTGTATACGTGGATTGTAACTTAGTAGTATAAAATAATTTAAAAGATTTTTATATAATATTTTCAAAAAGTTAATTTACCGTTTAATTTTTTAATCTTGACCTCAAAAATAGAATCATATAAAGCTCAAACTACTATCAACTTAACTATGCCAAAGAATAATTGTCCAATCATCTAAAACAGAAAGTGGGACAATATAATTTTTACGTATCAAATTTCCGACCACACTATATATAAAACACCAAAGTTAATAAGAGCATCCACAACGGCGGCCGTTCGACGTCCGCCATTAGGCAGCAGAGAGGCGGACGCGGACGTGCGATGCGGACACTAGAGTTCCGCGGCATTCCGGGGACATCCGTCACTGCAGTAACACGACGGACGTCCCGGCGGATGTCCCGATTTTTCATTTTTTTTAAAAAAAACTCTATATATATGGCTCATTGAACTTCATTTCATTCACACCACTTGTTTAACGAGTTTCTCTCTCTCTACTTTCATTTCTTTTGAAGATAAATGGAGCACTTCGATAGTGATTCCCCGGAATGGCACCGATTATGCCCCAACCCCAAATAGCGGGGATGATGCCCGGGTACTACAATATGTACCCCCTTGGTGTCGGATGATGTCCCAAATGCCCGGGATGAGTGTCGCGATGCCCAGGATGATGCCCCAGATGCCCGGGATGATACAGGGCATGCCTACCGCTGCGGGGGGAGCAGGCATGAGGTCCCCCAATCACCTGGGGACAATGTCTATCACCCCTACATGGATCTATTGTCGGGTAATTCCCACCAGAGTACTCCTCTGCAGACTCAGTTCACCGGCATCGAGATTTTCTCTTTTGAGGAGTTGGCTATCTCCGGTTAGGGATTCTCTCACTGAGATGCCATCGGCGGCATGGAGGACGTGGAGGCAAGAGAGAGGGAAGGGCAAGGGCAAGGGCAAGGCCACTACCTCGTCTGCGCGTGCAGGGAACGAGGGTGGGGCTGGGGTCGAGGGGAAGGGGGAGGAATCCGGCAGGAGAAAGAGGACCATCTGGAGCATAGAGGAGTGCGTCGCGCTAGTGAAGACCTGGATCAGTGTAGTCAAGGATCCCTACATCGGGGCTAACCAGCATATCGACAGAATGTGGTGGCGCATTAGCCGAAGCTACCTCCAATTCAAATCGCCAGGTGGGAAGCCTCACGATGGAGAGCAATGCCGAAAACAGTGGGAGCGGCTGAGGAGGCAGCTCAACCGATTTGCCGGCATCTACCAAAACAACCTCCGCACGACAACCAGCGGCATGTCCGCCGATGATGTGAAGCTTTTGTCTCACCAGCAGTACCCCGACAGTGAATTGGGTTTCGGAGATTTCAAATATTGGGAGGTCTATCTTGTGGTGCAGTCTTCCGCCAAGTTTAGTTCGGGTGTTGAAGCTGGCTGGCTGAAGCGGGCGAAGATCAACCCCTCCGGGGAGTACAGCAGCAGTGCCGGTTCCCACGAACTCCCTGAAGCCGAGGCAGAGTTCCCGACCCCTCAATCCCGCCACCGTCGCCCGGTTGGGCAAAAGTCCGCGATGCGGATGGTTAGGGGAAGCGCCAGCGGGTCCGGACCCGAGGTTCAATCGGCAGCTCCTTCCCAGATCGATCCCGAGCTCCCTGCACTCGCCCGCATACAGCAGCATGATTTACTTTTAATCACCATGGAGAAGTGGCTTTCAGCGACTGACCCCTTATACAAGATTATGCCGAAGGATGTCATCGACAGTATGCGGCGCGATTTGGGGATGCCACCCCTGCCCGAGAATTATGATGAGACTGGCGACGAGGACGACAAGGAGTGAGACGGGGGTCGTATTTGTCGAAGTTGTAGGTTGTTTTTTTAACTATGTATTTTTTTAAAAATTATGCATGTTTTTAGTTTTAAATAAAGTAGCTACATTATCTCCGTATTTGTGTCGAAATTTTAATACCGTAAATTATTTAATTCCATAAATTGTTTAATTTGGTGAATTTGTGAATTTTTATTATTGTGGGAAGTCCGTCGGGATGTCCTTGGGGATGTCCGCCATTGTGCAGTGGGACGTCCTTATGACGTGGCAGTGCAGTGGGATGTCCTTAGAGCATCAGCAATGGCTCGAGACGGATACGGACGTCCTCTGCGGACACCGGAGTTCCGCGGATGTCCGTCATTGCGGAGACACGACGGACGTCCTGATTTTTAAATTTTTTTTATTTAAAAGTCTATATATACGACTTGTTGAACTTCATTTCAATCGCACCACTTGTTTTAACAAGTTTCTCTCTCTCTAAATTTCTTTTATATATCCGAAATGGCTGGTAGTGGTAGTGGTAGTGGTGGTGGTAGTGGTGGGCATTATGAACACATGATGCGGTTGATTCATGCACGTGTGCGAGAGGGAGCGGATAGGGAGGAACAAGCGGCCTTGGAGCCGGCTGTACCTCGACCCATCCATCGTCGATCTATAGTACCCCGGGACCACCTCGTTGCACACCGTTGGTTGTACGAGGATTACTTCGCTCCGTAGCCACGATATGGGGAGAACATGTTCCGGCGGTGTTTTAGGATGCATCGTCCGCTCTTTCTGCGTATCATGAGCGCTTTAGAGCGTCGATACGGGTATTTCAGGGTGCGGGGGTATGCGGCTGGTAAACCTGGCCACACGCCGATTCAGAAGTGCACTGCCGCAATCAGACAGTTGGCATACGGAGGCGCGACAGACATGTTCGACGAGTACCTCTACATCGGCGAGACGACTGCCCGCGAGTGCCTGAAGTATTTTTGTCAGGGCGTTAGGGAGATATTCGGGGATAGGTATCTTCGGAAGCCTACCCCCGAAGATTGTCAGGCTCTGCTGGATATGCACGGGAATTAGCACGGGTTTCCGGGAATGTTAGGCAACATAGATTGTATGCACTGGGAATGGAAGAACTGGCCCGCTGTCTGGAAAGGGATGTACACTACTGGTTTCAAGGCCAAGAATCCCACGATGATCCTTGAAGCGGTAGCTGACTACCGGCTGTGGAATTGGCATGCCTATTTTGGAGTAGCCGGGTCTAACAACGACATCAACGTCCTCCAGTCGTCGCCCCTTTTCAACGACCAGTGCATGGGCGTCGGTCTGGCCGTCAATTTCGTCGCCAACGACAACCAGCAGAGTATGGGCTATTATTTGGCGGATGGGATATACCCGATGTGGCCCATCTTTGTGAAGACAATCAGATGCCCAACAGATGAAAAGAAGATATATTTTGCGCAACGTCAGGAGGCAGCGCGCAAGGATGTGGAACGGGCATTTGGTGTGCTCTAGTCTCGATGGGCGGCAGTGAAGGGCCTATCACGGCTGTGGTATGTTGACAGCATCGCCGACATCATGTACGCATGTATTATCATGCAAAACATGATTGTCGAAGATGAAGGTCCAACGCTGACTGATTGGGCCAATGATGATGTTGATGTTGCTGGTCCAAGCCACGGCGTGGCCACTGATAATGTACGCATGGGGATACCCCATGACGATGTCGATCGAGTCCGTGCATTCGCCGACATGCGCCAAAAATAAGCCCATGTTCGACTCCAGAACGATATAATTAAAGAAGTATGTAAGCGGAGGGGTCGTCGTTGATTGAGTTTTTAATTGTTGAAATGTATTTTTTTTAATTTGGTGTAATGTACTTTTATTTTTTTTAATTAATGAAATTTTTATTCCGTATTCGTTTGGAATTTTTAATTCTGTAAATTGTTTAATTTGTGAATTTGTGAATTTTTATTAATGTCGGGATGTCCTTGGGGATGTCCGTCACTGTGCAGTGGGATGTCCGTATGACGTGGCATCCGCAGTGGGAAGTCCATATGACGTGGCAGAAGGTGTTTTTGGGATGTCCGTCGGGACATCTGCACTACTGCAGAAGCCTTTATGACGTGACAGGAAGTGTTTTTGGGAAATCCGTCGAAATGTCCGCCGAGACATCCGCACCACTGTGGATGCTATAACAAGCCAAACAAGACACAGGAACTAAAAGGACAATATCTCCTATTCGACCTGGCATCACATGAGATTTGAAAGTAATTAATGACGTTATTATTATAATCATCGATGCGGGTACATCTAGATACTGGCAGATTATTATAGTTGCACAACTATATTCAATTTAACATTGAAAAAGTGAAAGTGTAGAAAAGGATATCAGAAATAAGTGGCTGATTGCACCTTTTTTCCAGCATCATATCTTTGCTTTGATTTTTATCAACAATATATCTAATTTATGATATACATAAATTGTTTCCTTTGTCGCGACATAGACGTGTCTCAATTTTCGATTGACTAAATGGCTAAGTATTTCAATTTTATTTATGGTCGGTCGATATTATAACAAGAACTTTATGTTAATAAACAAACATAGTTTTACTACGATATTATTAGTTATCAGATCAAATATTGTTAATTCTGACTAGCAAACATTAAGGCTATTACATGTTCATGCATTTCTATAAAAAAAAAAATCCACATCATATATGCATTTTTTAAATTAAGAATGGATTTTTATTCACTGAGTAATTATAATATGAGGAAAATGAAAGGAGGATGACCCATCATATAGTATAATTCATATCACCGTGCTCATGCCGGAGCATGATGACACTCTAAGGTCGGGAGCACGCGGGCCTTGCACGTTTGAGCGTGTTTGAGCTCGAGTTTCATCACCCAATGAATTAATAGACTATGCATGACAATGACACTGTACTTCATTATTTAATCCAAATTTCGTCAATAAATACACTCATTTGAAAATTCATACTACTAATTTTTAGTAGTCAAGGTATAGGAAACGCTTTGAATTGCAGAAATATGTGGCTTTCGTTTCCCTTTTTCTTTTTTAGTTGAAAGATACACGTATGTATGTATAAAAATCGTTGTTAGTACTCCTTCCACATCTAAACTTTAAAGCCACAACAATATTTTCGTAAACTAGTTGTATACTTACTTTGAACTAAATAGGCAACCTAAGCAAAAACTGCCACAAAAAAAATCTCAATGTTTATAATTTTATTATTTTTGCATAATGAAGTACAACTGTCAAGTATTTATAGTTTTCCATTAGGCTTTAAATTAATTATTTATGTAACTTATTTATTTAAGTTTTGAGTAAGTAATTGTAAACCATACGTACCACGATTTATATCACTATATAAGTCATGTCGTTTGTGCTACTTCTAAACAAACAAGCTACATACTCCAATTAAAAAGAGTGTATCATTTAAGTAAAGTAGCAATTATATGAACATGCAATTTAACTCAACATTAGAGCATCTGCAACGGTGAGCACAAGCTCTCCGTCTGTCCTTGCCGCTGGCAAGGACACGCTTGTCCGCCGCTGGCACGGACGTGCTCTTAGCTAAGAGCACATCCGTGCCAGCGAGCAGGGCGACGTGACGTGTTTCTATTGGCTGTTGGCATTTTCTTTTTTTAAAAAAAATAAAAAATAATACCAAAAATAAAAAAATATTTTCGGATTCCCAAAAATATA
The DNA here is from genome assembly GCF_004379255.2 of Salvia splendens. Lineage (NCBI taxonomy): Eukaryota > Viridiplantae > Streptophyta > Magnoliopsida > Lamiales > Lamiaceae > Salvia > Salvia splendens. Next base: position 8,992,083 of record NC_056038.1, read on the forward strand.
GTCGTTTTATTACCGTTTTTTTGAAATTTTTTTGAAAATATTAAAAAAAAATAATCCTAAAACCATCTATAAATACACACATTCATCATCCATTTGGACGAAATTCGGTCACTTATGAATTTAATTATATAATTTTTAATTTTTAAGATTTTAATTACGTACTTTTTAAATTTTAGAATTTTAATTATGTAATTTTTATTTTTTAGGATTTTAATATGTAATTTTTATTTTATTTGTAATTTGTAATATTATTCCGGATATTTTTAATGCATTTTAATTTTGTGAAAATGTTTTTATTCAAATTGAATAATAGAATGGTGGGGCCCTTGTGCTCGTCCTTGCGGAAGAGCACGACTGTCAGGGGCGGACCTACATATAAATGGGGTATGGCTTTAGCCCCTAATGAATCTAATTTTTTTTTAAATTTTCTATTTTAAAGTTTCAAAATGTATCCATATTTTACACATATTATAGTATAAAAGCCCCTATTGACAATCTAAATTACTTGTAAATTTATTTTTAAATAAAATTTTAAAAATTTAGCCCCTAATCGTATTTATTTCTGCGTCCTCCCCTGACGGCTGTGGATGTTGTGCTCTTGCCTAAGAGCAGACAGAAAAAGTGGGGCCGGACCCACAACCGTGCTCGTTGGCAAGAGCATGGTTGTGGATGCTCTTAGTAGGGATCATTTAAATTAAATCAGCAAAACGAGCTATGTTTTACCATTAAATTGGAAATAAATTTTGTGGCTGATACAAATTACCTAGTTTATTATTTATTCATCCTGAACCAAGAATACTGCTTGTCGATTTCGTACTCCTATTGACCTTGCCTACGACTATTGGACTAACAACCATTTTCGATTGGGTGTCAATTTATAGAAAATTGTATTTCATCGTAGTATTTCCATTTGATGTTTTGCCACTAGAGGTAGGTAGGCATAGGTGGGGCAGGACTGACAATTTTTGATCCGACACGAATCCGCACGAAGTTAACTCGACACGAACACGCACGTTTAAGATTTTGGTCCTTATAGGGTCGACTCAATAAGAACCCGAAAATTTTGGGTTGGGTTGGGTTGGGTCGGATTTGGGTCGGGTTGGGTTATCCGTTAAGAAAAAAAAAAGAATTATTTTGATTATTTTTATTAATTAAAATAATATATTAAATTTTAATTTTAATTATTTTTATTAATTAAAAATATATTATATTTTAATTTTATTAGCAAAAATATGATTAATACTATTATTATTTATTTTTATGATAAAAAAAATATTACTACATACTTAAATTTTATTAAAAAATAATTATTTTAATTATTTTAACTTTATTATTTAGATTTAATTTTAATATACTTTAATTTTATTATTTGGATTTAAAAATTATTTTAATTAATTATTTTAATTAATTATTTTAATTTTGTAATATCTTATTTTATCATGTAATATCAAATTTTAATTATATAATATCATATGTCGGTCGTTATCGTATAGCGTTAAACTATAGTGTAGTAACTTACTATTATTAAAAGATGACCGATATTTTTTTGGATGACACAAAATCCGCACGAATCCGACACGAATCCGTTGGGTTGTACCCGATAAGAACACGATGATTTCGGGTTGGGTTGGGTTGGGACCCGATAAGGTTGGGAACACGATAAGAACATTGAGTTGACCCGATAGCGACCCAATCCGCACGATTTGCCAACCAAGACTACAAATTTAATAGCTGGAGTAGTATTTTCATCGTAGTATTTTCATCGCATTGTCATGTATAGTGGGAGTAGTACATTATTTATGACTATATATATTTAATTTTATATTGTTGTTCTGTTATTTTGTTTTGTAAAATGATATGTCTATATAATGTATATATATCCGTCTTCATAATATTAATATTACATTGTGTCTCATGATTATTCATTTCACCTCTATCTTTATGACTTATTTAATTTTAGATAAACTTTATTTTTACTATCTCATATAATATATCTCACTATTATGTTATCTAACGAAGCGAAGGGCACCACAATGTATCTAGTCAATTATAATAACAAAAATAAAGTTAAAAAATAAAGTGATAATTTATGCTACTATAATTTGCACATAATTATGCACATAGTATTTGAATTGAAATATAAACGCTGTAATAAAAGATGCAGTCGTATAGAATTGTCAAATCTGTAGTTATAGGATTAGTAATCTCCAAATATTTAAACAAAACAATGACTATTATTAGTACAGCTAATTGCCCAATTAAGCAACTAAAGAGATGACGTTATGCGTGCCGGCCACCTCCACGTCAGCTGTATGAATGCAGCTCACATGTCAAATGGAGGCGGAACTCTCACACACACACGCATGGGTGTCTGTGTGTCTACGCATTATGACTACTATGCCTATCTATCTATTGCTGTATTTGTATATGTATTTGTATATGTATTTGTATTTGTATTTGTATTTGTATTTGTATTTGTATTTGTATTTAGCACACAAGTTGAAGAGGGGACCCTGACTCCCGAGGCCGCCATTAATATCCTTTCCCTCCCAACCTTCTTCCCACCCTATCCCTCTCTTTAATGTTTCACTTCTCACTTTAGTCAACTCTCTCCCTCGCACGGAAATACAGGCTGAGCTACTGATAAAGCTAAGAACAGATAAACCTGCACCTTCGACTTTAAAGTGCGCTGAGATGATGTTGATGTATTGATTATTGCGTGGTGGAGGAAGGAGTTGGTGGGTGGGTTGTTTAATTTGCTGAAAAAGAGGCAATAGCATTTGATTTCTCTCTGATGAAATTTTGAAAAAAAAAAAAAAAATTAGTGTTACGTGTTTTTCGTGCGTTCACTTCACACCTTTAGTTGGAGATCTGATATTCAGTTGCTCATACTTTCCCTTTGTGGTCTGCAGAATTTGTTGATATGGGGATTTGTTTGAGTGCTAGAGTCAAAGCTGAAAGCCCAGCTCATCCTGGTAATTAATCACCATCTTCTACTTTCTTTTTTCTGCTGCATAATTCCTCCACAACTCACCTTTGTTTATCTGACTCAGATATTTATACCATGAATTTTGTACTTCTTTTACCATTTTATGCTTCATTGCTGCTTTTGTGTTCTCTGCAAAATGATGGGATTTGGATTCCTGTTTCTTTAATCATTTTATCAATATTTGCCTTCATGAATTTAGTATGCAATCTAGCATTTCTTTTCCCTTTAGAGAGGTAGAACCCTGAAACATAGTAGTAATATAATTCTTGGATTGATCCATCCAGGTCTAAACTCGCAATATGTTAGCTCGGGCTCGAATAATATGAGTACTGATTGCAGCAAGAACTCGACAAGTTCTGTTCCGCCTACTCCTCGGACCGAGGGTGAGATTTTGCAGTCACCTAACCTCAAGAGCTTCAACTTTTCTGATCTCAAGGTGGCCACCCGAAACTTCCGGCCAGATAGTGTGCTTGGAGGAGGTGGATTTGGCTCCGTCTTCAAAGGTTGGATTGATGAGAACTCTTTCACTGCTACCAAGCCTGGGACGGGCATGGTCATCGCAGTCAAGAAGCTCCACCAGGAAAGCGTTCAAGGCCATAGGGAGTGGTTGGTGAGTTTTCAATCAATTTTCCTCTCCTTTTGATTTTGACACCATGTGTTGTTGATTGTGAAGTGATGTATTTGTGGTGAATGCAGGCAGAAGTGAACTATTTGGGGCAGTTTTCTCATCCCAATCTTGTGAAGCTTATTGGTTATTGCTTGGAGGATGATTATAGGCTTCTGGTTTATGAGTTCATGCCTCGTGGGAGCTTGGAGAATCATCTCTTTCGAAGTGAGTCATTCTTACAATCTTATAGATTTGGAATTCCTAAAATGGTGTTGTTATGTTGTAGGGGGTTCGTACTTCCAACCTCTTTCTTGGAACCTTCGCCTTAAGGTTGCTGTTGGAGCTGCAAAGGGGGTTGCTTTTCTTCACAGCTCTGAAGCTAAAGTCATTTATAGAGACTTCAAAACTTCTAACATACTTCTCAACTCGGTAAACTACTACTCATCTTTCACTAAAGCCTTTAGCATTTGCACAAATGGTTATAGTCCTTATGCAATCGTTGATGCATAGACTTCAAAAAACAGAATTTGCAGAAATGGCTATAGTCTCTCGAGAACAAATTCTGAAATTCATAAATTGTGATGTCACAGAGCTACAATGCAAAACTTTCTGATTTTGGATTGGCCAAGGATGGGCCGACTGGCGATAAAAGCCATGTGTCCACGAGAGTCATGGGAACCTATGGCTATGCAGCCCCAGAATATCTTGCTACCGGTATGATTCTTGAATTGAGGCATTATCACTTAAAGCTAGTTGTCTCCTGTTTTGGTGGCTCATTGACTGATCTCACCATGTTGTGTGGAGTTAGGTCATTTGACTACAAAGAGTGATGTGTACAGCTATGGAGTGGTGCTCCTTGAGTTGTTATCGGGCAGGAGAGCCATCGACAAAAATAGGCCGTCTGGCGAACACAACCTCGTAGAGTGGTGCAGACCCTTCCTACCCAACAAGCGCAAGGTCTTCCGCATCATGGACAACCGCCTAGAAGGGCAGTACTCGATGGAAGTGGCTCAGAAAGTGGCCAACCTTGCTCTGCGATGCATATCTTTGGAGCCTAAGCTGAGGCCGAATATGCAAGATGTAGTGAAAGAACTTGAGCAGATAAAAGACTCCACCAAGAGCACAGACAGCAATGCCAGCAAAAGCCGCGATGGATCTAGGCAGCGCAGACGAAGCGCGGGTGATGTTATTCCTAGCAACAAAGTGGCACACACCGCTTATCCGAGGCCTTCAGCATCTCCACTTCACTCCAAATAGGGCAACAACAGAACCTTTTTAACTTTATCACAGCGAAAAAAAGCTAATCAAGGACTGTGTGTGTGTGTCTGTCTGTATAGTTGCTCTTTGCTGATGTCTTGTGACATGTTTGGATGTTAACGATTTCTCACAAGATTTTTCTTGATGAGGTTACAAGTGGCTTATATGATATTTTTGAAATTATTTTACTTTTATCTTTTTAGAACTTTTTTGACAACCATGTTATAACATTGTTTTGGTCATCAATCCTTTTCCAAAGCAAAAGTGGAGCAATACATAAATGAGGGGTGGGGAAAGTGAGAATAAGGTGTTGGAAAAAGTTAGAAAAATCTTCTAAGAGTGAGAGCATCCACAATGGCTTTCGCCCAGCCATAGCCCAGCTACAAACTCCTCCTGCCACATCATCAGCACTAAAAATCCTTCTACTACATCATCAAGACAAGCAAATAGCCCAGCAATAGCCTAGCAATAGCTTAGTCACATCACTCAAAATTATATAAGCTGAATAATTGACAATCAGGGCATCTTCAGTGGCTTTCGCCCAGCAATAGCTCAGCCACAAACTCCTTCTGCCACATTATCAGCACTAAAAATCCTCCCGCCACATCATCAGGACAAGCAAATAGCCCAGTAATAGCCTAGCCACATCACTCGTAATTATATAAAATAAATAATAATTGACAATCACACAAAATACGGAATTAAATTTACGACACAGATACGGGAAAACTCAATAATAATATTAAAATTTAAAAAAGGTACATTAATTAAAAAACACAACTAAGAATGAGTTTGTCACACATCGAAAGTGGAACATAAAACATTCAAGGATGTCTCTATAAAAGAGAAACAATCAAGAATGAGTTTGTCCCACATTGAAAGTGGAACATAAAACATTCAAGGATGTCTCTATAAAAGAGAAACAACCAAGAATGAGTTTGTCCCACAAAAAAAACATTAAATAAAAAAAAATTAAAATCGGCAGGCCGATCGTGAGCCTACAATGGCGGCTAGCCGATCGGCGAGCGCATCGGCCAGTGCCCGAGAATCGGCGTGGGCACGCCGATTTTTCGCCGATTTGGCGCTCGCCGCTTGCAATGGTTCGGCGAGCGGACCGGCGAGCGCCGGAAATAGGCTAGCCGGCCCGCTCGCCGCCATTGGAGATGCTCTCACACAAAATACGGAATTAAATTGACGACACAGATACGCGAAAATCCAATAATTTTATTTAAATTAAAAAAAAGTACATTTAAAAAAATTACATAATAAAAAAAATAACGCTGTGCAGTCCTCCACGCCCACAACTCTTCAATTAAATCCTTTTGGAGTCGAATATGAGCATCCGTTTGGCGCATGTCGGCATGTGCTTGGAGGAGGTCGGCTTCATCGTGCGGGACCCCACTTCGTACGTTGGGGGCGGCCATGCCGTGGATTGGACCGGCTTCATTATCGTCGTTGGCCCAACTAGTCAGTTGTACATCTTCATCTTCGACAATCATGTTGTGCATTATAATACAGCCGTACATTATATCAGCAATGCAGTCGATATGCCACAAACGCGTTGGACCCCTAATTGCTGCCCATCGAGACTGGAGCACACCAAATGCGCGTTCCACGTCCTTGCGCTCCGACTCCTGCCGTTCTGCAAAGTAGGACTTCTTCTCATCTGATGCGCATCTGATCGTCTTCACACAGACGGACCACCTAGGGTATATCCCATCCGCCAAGTAGTAGCCCATATCATGCCGGTTGCCGTTGACGACAAAACTAATGGTCGGACCAACGCCCCGGCACTGCTCGTTGAAAAGGGGCGACGAGTTGAGGACGTTGAAGTCGTTGTTCGACCCGGCTATCCCAAAATACGCATGCCAAATCCACAGCCGGTAGTCAGCTACGGCCTCGAGGATCATCTTGGGATTCTTTCCTTTGTAGCCGGTCGTGTAGAACCCCTTCCAGGTAGCGGGACAGTTCTTCCACTCCCAATGCATACAATCTATGCTGCCTAACATACCCGGGAACCCACCCATGCTTCTCCCCGTGCATCTGCATCAGATCCTGGCAGTCTTTGGGGGTAGGGCTTCGAAGGTACTGATCACGGAAAATTTCAATCACGCCCTGACAGAAATACTTCATACATTCAAGGGCAGTCGTCTCACCGATGTGGAGGTACTCGTCCCACATGTCTGCCGCGCCTCCGTAGGCCAACTGCCTGATTGCCGCAGTGCACTTTTGAATAGGTGTGTGGCCGGGTATGCCAGCCGCATCGTGCCTGAAGCGGAAATACAAATATCGATGCTCCAAAGCGTTAACAATACGCATAAACAGGGTTCTGCTCATCCTAAAACGGCGCCTGAAAAGGTTGGCGTTGAACCGCGGCTCCTGTGCGAAGTAGTCTTCGTATAGGCGCTGATGTGCAGCTACGTGATCACGTTCAATCACTGTTCGGCGGTGACCAACTGGTCGTGGTCGAGGTACCGCCGGCTGCAAGGCCCTCTGCATCAGCCGATCAATCTCACGGTTTGTATAGGCTTCTAACGCTTCGTTCATTCGACGTTCGTACTCCTCGGCATCCACAACACTACCACCACTACTACCACCAATGTTGCTCATTTCCCGTTGTTGATCTTGTACAGAAATTAAAATAGAGAGAGTACTCGTTAAAACAAGTGGTGCGAATGAAAATGACGTGCAAAACGCGTATATATAGTGTTTCGAAAATTAAAAAAAAAATCCCTCGCCGATCGCTCGCCGGTTTGGAGCCCACAATGGCGGCGAGCGGACCGGCAAGCGCATCGCCCAGCGCTCGCGGATCGGCGTGCGCTTGCCGATTTTTTCGCCGAAATGGCGCTCGCCGGTTACAATGGTTCGACGAGCGAACCGGCGAGCGCCGGAGATCGGCTAGCCGGTCCGCTCGCCGCCATTATCGATGCTGTGAGAGAGAGAGATAGAATGAGATTGATAGATTACAATACAGTACATGGGATGGGCTGTCTGTGGTGTGGGTGTCTTTGTTATAATCTGTATAATAATAATAATAATAATAATAATAATAATAATAATAATAATAATAATAATAATAATAATAATAATAATAATAATAATAATAATAATAATAATAATAATAATAATACTAATAATAATACTGAAATGAAATTTGAATTGAAGCATGCTTGTAATGATAATATTGTGGGTTTAATAAATGTGGATATCAAATCATATCCCCTCTTGGGTTGCTTGCCTCTTTGTCGTCTAATTTTCTCTCATTTATTGTAGAGTCTATCCCTAAATGGCCGGTCTTCCAAGCTTTTGAATTTTGACTTGCGATGACGTAAATCATTTTTTTTATAATTGTAGAGGTGGTGAGTTTTATTACTATTTAGTTATGAAATTTATGTCACTGGAGCACCTTAATTTATTGCTACTTGGCGGTGTCATGTGATAGGATTACCGTAAATGACAACAAATTTAGTAAAAAATAAGTAAATAAAAAAGGCCCGACTAGTATAGTTTAATACTAGTAATTTTTTTTTGTAAGAACCTCAATCATTTTATCAATTTTGAGGAACATGAAAAACATAGAGCAGCGGCTCTTACTCTTATTTTAAGAATAGAGTCATGTCAATAATTCGAGAACATAAAAAAAAAACATAGAGCAGCGGCCAACTTATTGCTATTTATTTAAGAAGAGAGTCATGTCAATAATTCGAGATGGAAAATGAATGGAGGAATGTTTTTAATACAATATAGTATTTCATTATTTTTATAGATATTTTTAATAGGAGTAGTTTAGAATATACTGTGATTATAGGTACAAACAGCTATGCTAGAAATTAGAATCATTAAACGAAGATATCCATTTTATATCGGTGGCAAATCTTTGCCTTTGGTGTTGTGTCCAGACATGACATGCTATACAAAATGGGCATAACATTATTAATTTAAAACATCATCTTCGCGCAGAATTTGATTTATACAATAAACATATCGTTAGTAATTATCGTACTAAGCATTTTAAGCGTGATAGAGTTATTACTTAATATATATCAATAAAATCCATACGCTTAGTAAAAAGGTAGAATATATAGTAGTAAAAGTAAAATTAATAAAAATACCAAGTCAACGTTTTCAAACATATAGTATAGTGTAAATAATGATGTTATATAGGAGTAACATACATGAAGGAATTGTTTACATGCGCAAAATAGTGAAACTGATTATTTTATTTTTAAGTTATATGTGCATGTTAAATTCTACTAGTATACATTATTGTTCAGTTTCTTACTATTCAACAAATATAATAATAATAATAATAATAATAATAATAATAATAATAATAATAATTTAACAACAACAATAATTTGTGAACTGACTGTCAGACGCGAGATTCTTAAAAAATACTCCTCCACCTCCTTCTTTCATAATTGAGTCATTTTTTCATTTCAGTAAGTTCCTTCATAATTGAGTCATTTCCATATATGTTAACTTTTTTCTCTTTCCTACTTTACTCTCTCTTACTCCCTCCGTCCGCGAATAGGAGTCCTGTTTTTCCATTTTAGTCCGTCCGCGAATAGGAGTTTCGGTTTATTACTACTATAAATGGTAAAGAGACCTCACATACCACCAACTCATTCCACTCAAATATTATTTAAAACTAATATATATATACAAGTGGACCTCATATTCCACTTTTCTTAACATTTCTTAAAACTCGTGCCGGAATGTAACGAAACTCCTATTCGCAGACGGAGGGAGTACTTTATTCTCTCTACTTTATTCACTTTATTCTTTATTTTCTCTACATTTTCCTTTCTCTTACTTTTTTATCTATTTATTTAACACACTCAACATTCTTTTCTAAAACTCCGTGCCGAAAAGTTTCGCATCAACTATGAAGAAATGGAGGGAGTACTATTACTGCAAGTCCCAAAATCACTTATTTTTATAATTATTATTTGGCTTCAATTATGGATTACTTATTTTAGCATAATTGACCGAGATCGGTAGAAAATTTAATTATTTAACTAAGTCTTGCACACAATGGGATTGTTGGCATACATAAATGGCTAAAACGGTAAAGGGATTTTATTGAAAAATGAAGTCTTGTTCACGTGAAAATAGTTGTGGTCTTGGAAAGCAGCAATTCCGTGATACTGCAATAACTTTCTCTCTTATCTTTTTCAAACATTGCTTTTTGTGGAATTTTATTCTCTTAACGATGGAGATGTGTGAAATGATATCTAATGGAGTACCTTACTTTCCCAAGAGTTGTATATATCATTTGATTTTATAATTTATTAGTATAACGTACATTCACTCTAAATCAGATTTTAAAAATATGCAAATTGTATTAATCATCTTAAATATTACTCCGTATTAATTTTAACAGTCTTATTGTTCACCCTTTCGTATAATTTATCATAGCAAAATAACTTTCCTTTTTTAAATTTGATTTTTCAACCGGCTTAGAAATTATAAACCTCACACTTGTACCCAATCAAGCCGCAAAACAACAAATAATGGTTCGACTGGTTTATATTTGGGGTTGGCTGTCGAGTTTTGCTACTTACAATTCACATATCAAGATATTTTTGAGTTGTCTAAATCTTAAATTAGATGGAATTATATTAGTTAGCCCATCTCCACCCAAGGCATCTTGGGCCTCAAAGTGGGCCAACCTCAATTCAATTTAGTACTCTCTCGTCCCAAAAGAATATGTATTCTTTCCTTTTTAGTTCATCCCACAAGAATATGTATTTTCTAATTCTGAAAAGATTTTTCTCTCTAATAAGGTGAGACTCATTTTTCACTAATAATATTTTAATTACTTTTCTCTCTACCTCTCTCTTACTTTACCAATTTTATATTAAAACTCGTGTCGAACTAAAAATGCATATTCTTTGGGGACGGAGGGAGTACTTATGTTACAAAATGATGAACATTCACATATTTCGTATTAACCTATCCGCTTAAAACCACATTCCATATTGGAGAATTACGTAAAAGTTGCCAGCAATATATAACAACTATCTCAATTCTATTAGTACGAAACCTTCACACACGGGCTTGATTTTTCATTTATTTGTAAAATTAACAATGCCAATAATGATTTTTAAGATATTAGGGTCAAAATAAATGGAAAAACCAAAAAAACTAATGTTCATGTGAGCTATGCTTGTAGTTCTCTGCAAACAAAAAGCTTTCCTTGTGTCTACCGGAGAAATGTGAGCTAAGCTAACACTAATGTTCATGTGAAATGTATGATATGGAGTATTAGAGCATCCACATCCGTGCTCTTGCCAGCGAGTACGGATGTGGGCCCGGCCCCACTTTTTCTGCCTGCTTTTAGGCAAAGGACAACACCTACATCCGTGCTCTTCCGCAAGGACGAGCACAAGGGTCTCACCATTCTATTATTCAATTTAAATAAAAACATTTCCACAAAATTAAAATTCATTAAAAATACCTGGAATAATATTACAAATTACAGTAAAATTAAAAATTACATAATTAAATTCCTAAAAAATAAAAATCACATAATTAAAATCCTAAATAATGAAAATTACATAATTAAACTACTAAAAAATAAAAATTACACAATTTAAGTGTAAAAATGCCCCCGGTGAAGACTAATCATCATCCGGCAATACCCCCAACGTTCTTTGGAGACCCCGTATCATCGCCACATGCGATCGAAGTTGCTCGGGGGTCATATTTGACCTATCGGCCAAATTGAGTTTGGCCAAAGCCCCCCACAACGAGTTGGTGGGGGGTTGAGGTGGCACATAGGGAGCGGGAGCGGGTTCGGGAGCGGGGGAGGATGGAGTCGTGGTGCGACGGCGGTTGGCCGCCGCCTTCTTCCTTCCTTCCGGTCGGCGCTGGGAACCGCTCGGCCGGCGTCGGGGCTACCCAAGTTAGCTCTGACAAGTTGGCTAGCCACGTCTTCGGAGCCGGCGTCGGATAGGGATACCGACCTTGACCGTTTGGAGGAGCCGCTAGAGGAGGATATTACGCCTCCCCTATACTTCGGATGCGACCGCGTCTCCTGCCAAATGTTGAGGTACTTAAACAGCTTTGTAGTTCATGGATTGGTAGGTCGACAAGGCGGAACTGATGATGTCGACCTCGCTCCGGCCGCTCCCCGCTGACTGCTCTTCCTGGAGGTAATACCCCTGGAACGTTTGGATTTCTTCATTGGCTCTGTATATGGCGTTGCGCACCATACTCTCGATGCGCTCGATTGTTCCATCCGGCCGGTTTTCATTGTACCGGCGACAGATGCGCTACCAATAATGATCGCCGGATTGACTCGTGCCAATCTCCGGATCTTCGGAGATTGACAAGAATGTTTTGAACAATTGCTCCATCTCTGCCGGAGTGTACGGTGTGCGGACACCGCGAGTAGGAGGAGTCCGAGTTTGGGAGGGGCCGCTCGACCTCGCTCTAGGCTCGGGTGTCCACCCGTATTGCCCTTCGGGGGCATCTTGGTCGTCGATCGGGTAAGGCCGGTAGCCACTCGGAACTTCAGAACCTTGGGTGTGAGGAGGGGCCGAATATTCCGTTTCCGGACTAGAAAACGGTTGTGAACCGAATCAATCGGGGTTCCAACCGTGGGAGCCCGAGGGGTGATCGCCGTTGCCGGACATTGTTTTGTTGTAAGAGTAAGAGTGAACGAAAGATTGGATGAGAATTGAGAATGAAAATGAGAGAATTTGGATGATAATGGTATAGTGTGGTGTGAATTTTTGGTGTGAAAGTGGGTATTTATAGATGAAAATGTGTATTTTTTTAGGGAAAATTGAAAAATAAATTAAAAGTGGGTAGAAAACGGATATAATTTTTTAGGAAGTGGGAATTTTTTTTTTTTTTTTTAATCGGATTTTTTAATTAAAATCCATTTTTAAAAAAAAATAATTGCCAACGGCTATGAAGCTGCCACGTCGCCTGCTCGCTGGCACGGACGTGCTCGATGCATCGAACAGCGGCAGTCAGCGTCTCCGTGCCGCTGGCATGGACGGACGGTCCTGTTCGCCGTTGTGGATGCTCTTATAATTAAGCAGACAAACTGCATATAGCTCTTATACAGATAAAATTTGTTCATTCATATCATCAATGCATAAACAAAACAATCCCAAGACTGATAGAATCAATATATGCAATTGAATTAAGCAGCATATTAAGTACATAAGAGAGCATCAATAGTGCATGCCAAAAATTTAGAACATAACTTTTTGTAGTAGTATTAAAGAAAAGGTACTTATGAATCATTTTTTGGCAAAGAGTCCCCCAAGGCCGCCAAACCCACCATCCTTCTTCTTGGCTGGTGGCACAACCACCGAGTTCTTCCGGTCTCCGTTGCCGGTGGAGGTGGTGCCACCGCTCTTCCCGTCCTCCACCTTCTTCAAGATTGGATCAGTTTCATAGAACTGATCTTGTTTGGTCAAGCTCCCAAGAATAAAGTCCAAAATGCCCTTCTCCTCGCTGCCTCCACCTGAGGATTTTGCTGCTGTGGCTGCACTTCTTACTCTTCTTTGAGGGGTAACTATGGGAGAAAAGAACATGTTCAAAGAAGACATTTTTCTTTCTATTGAGTTTTTCCTGTTTGAGAGAGAGAATGAATGGTGCAAAAAGATTGTGTAGACAATTACTTGACTTGTTTCAAGCACAACCTCTCCACAAGTGTCTTATCCTCATTCAATCATTTTCTCTTTCTTCATTTTTCGTTTTTCTTTATTTATACAATTCTCAAGAAGAAAAGATCATGTACAGAAATGTAAGGCTACGGCGCATTACACTGTTTCATATTCGGTCCACATATTCATATAGGTAAATACTAGTTGTTACTTTCACAATCAAGAACTCTGTAATAGTAAAAACAACCAAAAAATGTGTCCAATTTTATTTTACATACACGAGTAAAGAGTACGATGCATAGCACAGTTGCATCTTACTCACTCTTTGGCATCTCTGTTTTCAAGCAAAATAATAGTACTACTAATAATCTAATCTCTCTCTCCAATCTTTTCTTTCAAAAGCAGAGCTATACACTCTTAGCACACCTCAAAAACTGCAAACTACAATTTGGGTGGCCAAAAAAGATGGGATATAAACTCTTTGCTTGATGATGAACATCGAATTGCTCAATACTCATATTCACCAGTAAAAATGGTTCGACCCCATTAGTGGCAAGATCATCATATCATGTCCTTACCAGACTTGGGTCCAGTTTCTCCAATCCAACTTCCCGATTGATCTGTTCCTTGAGACTATTACTCTGAAGTCAAAACCCTTTCTCCGGCTGCTGCTGTTTGTCGTTTTGCCTCCTTCTGATCCACTAGTTTCTTCATGCACATTTTCATTCTGATTGTCAGATTCAGGCACACATCCATCCAGAGGTGGCGGTGCTTCAGCAATGATGCTTCCAAGCATCTCAATCACCTCACTCATTTTTGGGCGCGACCTGGGATTCTTCATGAGGCATTTGTTGGCAAGAGATGCAAGTCTCTGGGCTGATTTCATGCAATTCTGCCCCTCAAGTCTTTGGTCGAGGATCAAATGGAATTTTTTGGGATCAGACACGTAGGGTCTTACCCACTCCAAGAGCTTCTGCTCACCTCGTGGCAGATTTCTTTCCAGCACCCGTCTTCCTGTGATGAGCTCGTACAGCACAACACCAAAGCTCCATACGTCACTCTTGGCAGTTAGCCTGCCTGTGTGCACATACTCCGGTGCTGCATAACCAACTGTGCCAACAACCTGCACAACATATTCAGCCAGACAAATAATGTCAAAGAACTAACTAAGAATCAGGATTGACAAAAGATGCTGAATCAAGAAATGGGACTCACTGATGTGGAAACATGACCTGATCCAGCAGCTGGACCCTGCCTCGCCAGTCCAAAGTCTGACAATTTTGCGTTGAAGTCTTCATCTAAGAGAATATTTGAACTCTTGAAGTCTCTGAATATTAACTGCATAAAATGTGAAGGTGGATCAAGAGAATCCCAAGAGTTAGAAATGTAACTTGAACACCGCAAGACCTATTTATATAACTCGAATTAAACCCGGAATCACACCATAAAGGAAGAAGAGCAGTCAGATGAAGCATATTCCGATATTTTGAATTTCAACAAAGTTTGAGTGACTAGTGTTCTACAAATGAAGCATGTTGCCAACTCAAACCCATATATCTATCCACTAGAACCTCTCAACTGGTCCATAGCAACTAGGAAGGGATTCTATAACCAAAAAAAGGTAGATATTAATTTCTAGAAACAGTTTTGAATTCATTGTCATCATGAAACAGTTAGATATTAACCTCTCAACTGGTCCAGAGCAACCATGCTTCATTTTCCTTCTAGTTATTTTCCCAAAGTTTTGCATTCATTGTCATTACGAATTATTATGGATTTATGGTTCTAGAATCTGAATGTTCCAGCAAATGAGGATATCCCATTCCTCCTCCACCCCGTCTTTTTGGTCTAAAGCACGATTGTTTAACAAATTAGCTGTGAATCATTTCATGCAGAAGGGAAAGCCTCAAAACATGGGAATAAGATCGAGAAATATTATTAAAGCCTGTGGCTAGTTAATGTCAATTTATCATCAAGCTTCCATATATTTTCACTCACAATCTGAACAAAATGTTACTCCCTGATTAGCAATTTGCTTGCTGAAAGCATCATATATATCCAACACTTCACTTTGCACTGATTACGATAACAAGTACCTGAAATTCCATTTCTTCGTGAAGGTATGCCAAGCCACGGGCTGCATCTTGAGCAATCTTCAACCTGGTTAGCCACGAGAGAGGAGACGCTAAGCGGTTCAAGAGATGGTCCTCCAAGCTTTTGTTACACATAAGTTGATAGACCAACAGCCTCTGAATCCCCCTTTCATCATCAGCAGCACAATACCCAACCAATTTTACAAGATTTGGGTGATTGACTACACCTAGAAAATTCACCTCATTTATCCATTCCTTGTGCCCCTGATAACTAGAATGCAAAAACAAAAATCCCAAACACCGTAAGCTAATACTTTAATTAACAGCAAAATCTACGTAAAAATCTTAGATATTATAGTGATACAACATTCATTGCCCCATAATGCAGAAAGGAAAGCTTGATCGTAATCAAAACCTATTAATTTATAAGTAAGTTGCTGACTGTCTAATTTTACCCCCTTTTTTCAATTTGTTTATGCGAATTAAGGATAAAATGAATTCTTAAGCAGTGAAAAGCGTGCCTGGAATCCATTGCGATTCAATTGCTTGATGGCAACATCCATCTCCGGGTCGGAATCGGCGACTCTGAGGCGGCCCCGGTAGACGCTGCCGAAGCCGCCCTCGCCGATGACGAGAGAGCGGCTGAAGCCACGGGTAGCCGATTTGAGGTCGGCGAAGGAGAATACCCGCAGATGATTAGCGCGGCCCTGAGTTAAGAAATCCTGGAACAGGTCGGACGAGTCGGCCCAGTCGCGGCGCGACTCGGTGTCGAACTCGGAGCGCCTGGAGTCGAGGTTGGTGGACGCCACGCTGAGGGAGCGCGCCCACGAGACCTTGCGCGAGACCTGCTCGTCGTCGTCCCCTCCGCCGGTGGTGAAGTGGAAGCATTTCATTCTAGTTTAGTCGTCGTTGATTGTCTGATTAGAGAAAAAGAGGGATGGAAATTGGAATACTGGAATGGTTGGGGGTTGTTTGCCGCTCTTGTTGAATTGGAGAGTCAAAATTCGATGGAGATAGCAAGATTTGACTGTTATGGATAGAGCATTTTTGAATTGGATCGAAGAAATGGGCGTTAGTTTAGATGAAAAGGAAGTTGAGAAATTGCAGTTAAAAGTAGGAATCGACAGTCGTCACGAGAAGTGTGCTGCATTTCCTTTGAAACAGTCAGCGCGCTCTGCTTTTATTTGTCGTATCATCTTAACTTTTTCAAATATAAAATCTTATATTTTCCAAGTTATTAATTACGTCTGCTAACAATTACGACTGGATTTCATGGTTTCTAGATAAATGAGTGATTTAGCATCCTCATCCATGCCCCTTGCTAAGAGTATGGAACTGGGCCACACCCATTTTTATTCATTTTTTACTTCACGTTCTTCTCCAAAAGCACAACACTCACATCCATATTCTTCCGCAAGGACATGCTCAAGGGTTCCATCATTTTATTATTCAATTTAAATAAAAACATTTCCACAATATTAGAATGCATTAAAAATACCCAGAATACTATTACAAATTACTAAAAATTAAAAATTACATAATTCAAATCCTAAAAATTAAAAATTACATAATTTAAATCCTAAAAATTAAAAATTACATAATTAAATTCATAGAATTATAAAAAAAAATCCACTACTCGTGGCCGAATTTCGCCCAAATGTGTTTGGTTAGGTCTTCTTGTAGCTCAATGTGGGCTTTGGTATCGTGCATTGTGTGTCTTGTTTCGATCCTCTCTCGCACCGTCGTATGCACACATCGGCGTGGGGGAGACCTTGCGGTTGAGCTTCCGGCTTCATCCTCGCCGTAAAAGTTAGCCGCCCTCGGTCATTCGTCAGCTATAATCATGTTGTGCAAGATAATACACGTGTACATGATGTCGGCAATATTCTTAGAGTACCACAACAGAGTCTGGGATTTATATATGTTTTTGGGATTCAAAAAATTTCAAAAAATTTTAAAAAAAAACGGTAATAAACGGCTATATTTTTTGGGAATCAGATTTTTTTTTATTTTTTGTATTATTTTTTATTTTTTTTAAAAGAAAGGAAATTACAACGGCAATGCCGTTGGCCAATCACACGCTGCCACGTCGCCCTGCTCAGCGACACGGACGTGCTCGAATATCGAGCAGCGCCGTGCCGTCGGCGTGAGCACAGCGGCGGACACGGGTGTGTCGGGCTGTCGGCACGGACGTCGTCCGCCCCATCAAGCAGCGATGGGGATGCTTTAACGACGACATAAAAATTTTCTTTTAAAATTCTTCTACACAAAATAATTATGTTATGCTATGACAAATTTGTTTATAGTAAATTATGGTTAAATGAATATCTACTTAAATTGCAATTAGAATCTTGCTTGGGTAGTTGTAGATAGAGGCTATATATCTTCATTAAATTATAAGCCAAACTTATACGTGATTAATGAGGTTGGGTAATCATATTAATAGCTATGTCATGTTAATCGAATATCTACAACTATATAGTAAGTTCTCACCAACTACACCAACTCGAACCAATTGCAACAATAAAAATAGTTATCTCCCCATCCACCTTTCCATCCAAAATATATCATTCAAAACAACTTATAATCTAAACAAAAAAAAATCAAGGTATTGGCTTACTATCTTACTTAGCCACTACGTTTGGCTGCAGCTTCACGAGAAAGCTTATAAGACAACATTTATTTACTATAGATGATGGTGAAAATAATTAGTGTGATTGTCAAAGTGTGTAATTCACTCTTGGTAATAGTATTTGAAATTATCACGGCCTCGATCAAACTTTTTTGTTCTTTTTTACTTTTGTCTTCAAACACTATTAACTTTTATAAGATTTGAGTGGTACTTTTGCACCGAAAACAATGTCAATATGATTTATGTTAGATAGCTTGTGATTTAATTTACGTAATTATGTCGTTGGAAAAGAGAGATAGATGCGCTTAGTCACGTTCCATATTGATTATAGTCTCACTCTCACCCCTCAAATCACGTAGTTACATCACTTTATGTGTAATAGACTTACCAAAGTTTTATTATAATAACGTGCGGTTGTTGTAACATATACATGTAATAGTAGTGGAGTACTATCTCGAAATGATACATTCGTATATATTGCAAGTGTGGTTTGTACTTTTACGGTTTAGTTGTGTGTTTTGGGTATTTTTTTTCAAAACAAAAATAAGTGTGTATTTCAAATATTAAGAAAACTTTAATTCAAATCAATTAGTACTACTATCAAAATGATACCGTTGGTGATATAAGGCATTAGTTTTATGAACAAAAATTTAATAAATAACTATTTGGGTGTACATGTTAAATTTAGGCTATATTAATTCTTAGGTTTATTTTATTAATTTATTTCATTTCATTTTGAGAAAAGAATGTGCTACTTACTTTATAAGTACAAGTTTATTTAAATTGTTTAATGTAAGCCTGTAGCATTAATGGGCCACAAAGATTAAGGCGAGGCCCAATTTAGGGCATATGGCCGAGTCCTAATTACTAGTGGTGAATGATCACAAACAATAGTTAGACTCTTAGGGTGCGTTTGATTGATATGATATTATTGTGTATGATAGGGTAGTTGAATAGAGTTTTACATGAAAGTACTGATATAAATATCTCATTCGGATGTTTGGTTACCCTGATAGTGTACCTCATATAACTTATATGGTTTTTTGTTGGGCTAATACAAAACACTGATAGGTCTGATGATTGACAAATATGCCCTCATACACATTTTGTATTGACCATTTTGTCCTTGAAAACCCTATGTTATACCCGGCCAAATCAAAATGGCGCCCAAATTGAATAGCCGCGCGCCTCTCTCACATTTACTTCGACTAGGCAATGTGTGGAGTCGATTAACATCTAGCAACTCATATACAAATCGTCAGAGTCGGGAAGAACTACACCAGTAAGTTTTCGTGTATTTTGCGTACCGCTGCAATCGTCGGAAAGTTTGAAATGTTCTGATAATGTGGTGTGTGGTTATCATTTGCAAACTCCTGGTGCATATTATGATTTGGTGCAATGCTTCCGGTTAATCTGAATTTGTAGAAATTAAAAGAAACACAGCGTTAACTCATGGTTCATCTCTAATTTACAGAATTTAGGCCTTGTAGCTTGATTGATAATAAAGTCCTAAACAAGGATGCATTTGTGTAGTTTGATTGAAAATGTTTTTGGTGCAGTATCCGTGCGCAAACCCTAGAAATCTACTTTTGGAATGGCCTCTCAGCGGCTAGGAGTTAGCGAGGAAGATGGTAGCCGGAACAATTCTTTTTTGGGTAATGCATGTTAATGGAATTCCATTTTAATGAAGAAGTTTAGTTGTATTCCGACTCAGGGAGTGACGCACAACAGTTATGCGTCGTTATTAATGAACGACGCACAACCCTTATGCGTCTTTGGTTAATGACGCACAAGGGTTATGCGTCGTTCAAAGACGCATAAGAATTATGCGTCTTACCCTAGTGACGCATAACCCTTATGCGTCACACTGGTAAGCATTTCCGCCTGTCACCCGGGTGACCCGGGTTCGATCCCCGGCAACGGCGCAATTTTTTAAGTGAATAGTATTTGATAAAAATGAGTTATTCTAAACATTTATTTTTGGCAAATAGATATTACTCTTATAAAAGAATTATGCGCCTTTGCCGGGGATCGAACCCGGGTCACCCGGGTGACAGGCAGGAATGCTTACCAGTGTGACGCATAAGGGTTATGCGTCACTAGGGTAAGACGCATAATTCTTATGCGTCTTTGAACGACGCATAACCCTTGTACGCCATTAACCAAAGACGCATAAGGGTTATGCGTCGTTCATTAATAACGACGCATAATTGTTGTGCGTCACTCCCTGAGTCGGAATACATCTAAACCTCTTCATTAAAATGGAATTCCATTACTAGACTAGAACAAAAGTAGAAAGAGCTCGATGGTAGCCCTGTGACAGAGGGTAATAGTGTATTACCTTAGTTTTGGTTGCTATAAATTTCATACACATCGACGTCAATTGTTGTGTTCATTGATTGACTATAACATCGTAGGTAGCAACAATTTGGGTACGAATAAAAATGTGAAATCCGACAGGTCGAGGCACATTTGGAGTGTTCGCGAGGAAGACATCCTAATGGCCACGTTGAAGGAGTTGGCAGCCAACAGCTGGAAGTCCGATAACGGTTTCCGCTCAGGTTATCTTGTACGGGCGAGGGAGGCGATCAAGCGTGAATTTCTGAAGACGGATATCTTGCCTCATCCGCACATCTATTCAAAGCTAACAATGTGGAAGAGGAATTATGGTTCTCTAAAATCAACAAGGATGTCATTTCATGAATAAGCGTGATCATGAAAGATACGAGGAGCATGTTAATTTGATGATTCCGTATTATCTCCTCTAACAAAATCAACAAGGATGTCATTTCATTACGCCTACCTTCACCCCGATGAAGCAGTACACACATTTAACAGAGTGCTAGTTAAACACAAAATCGTATAAGCTGCTAATTCAATCAGAGCTACAAACATAAACACAAACCGAAGGTAAATAGCAGTGAACTCATAAACTCATGTTCTTCTAACTTATTTATAACAAGAAGTTTCGGACTAACTGTCAAAACGCAAGTAGGTGTCCATGAAATCCATCATAAAACCAACATAAGGCAATCAATTACAAGGTCATCAATTAACACAAACCCTAGACACAAATTGATACAGACAAAATAGGAACCAATCAAACATCAGTCCAGATATTATGGCTGACTATTGCAATTCACTCCCAGAATTCACAAAGTCATCTACCCAACCAACGTAAACTGTTACGGACGTTCTCCGCAACGGCCCGGTTTTCAGCCTTCTCTCGCTGCAGTAGCGATCAAGCTCTTCGACGTATTCGAAGAATTGATCAGATTTGCTGATCGGCGGACGTGTTCCGCGAGGGCAGCAATAGACGAACAAGAAGAAACAAGGTTTGTTCCACACGTTAGGTTTTAGGGAAAATATTTCATAAAAAATGGTCAATGAAATACCCTATTTTATACCCTGGGGCGGTTCGACCTAACCTAGTCAATTCGGGAAAGAACCGCAAAGAAAACCCGAACGGGGCTTATAAATCAGGCCCGACTCAACAAGCAATTAATTAATGTTCAAAGAAAAATAAAATACGTAAAAGGAAAGAACAAACTGAATTAATAAACAAAATAGACTCCTACACTCTACTTCTGGAATTTGCTCGGCGGTCGCAGCTTGTCTCGCGGCCTCAAAGTTCTCTTCGGTGCTGCCTCGCTTTCCTCGCTGCCTCTCGCCGTAGACGCTGCCTCGGGCCCCGGCTCCTGTTCGCGTGATGGGGAGTGCCCCAGCTCCGGAAGTGATATCGGGGCAACCGTATCATAAACCCAGGCTGAATCGTCGATTGTAGTCAATCTAAAGTTTCGAATCTGAGTACAGCTCGACGAATTTCTATCTCATTCATTCTGGTTGAATTAAAACTTTGATCTTGGGCAATTCCTTTGCCCCGATCACCACCCCGAGCACCACGTCCCGATCCACCACGAGAAGAAGAAATAATGCAAAACGAAAGTAAAATTTTCAAAAATGAAAGAAATAAAAAATATGTGAATAAAAGGAAAAAAGGAAATAAAATATTGTAAAAAAAATTGAATTCTGAAATGTTGGCAGTAAAATTTAGCGATGCAATTCTGTTTATACATGGAGTACTTTTCCCTTCAGCCTGGTCCAATAATCAAGACAAAAGTCCAATGGCCCAATATCCTAATCCATTATTATTATCATCATCATCATCATCATCATCATCATCATCATCATCATCATCATCATCATCCGGTGGTTCAGTCAATGGTTTCTGACGGAAATCGACAGTTTCTGACCGGTTTTCAGGCCTATACACTGCCACCTACGCTCTACCAACTGAAAAAGCACCGGAACCGTCGGAAACCGCCGGTTTTTCTGCACACATCGTCTGCAACCCTACGCCCTAGCCGGAATCTGCCCGTTGGGACCGTTGAACCGCCGGTCCCAACCGGCGAACTGCTGTTACGGTTCGTCATATTCCCGAACCTGAACCGGCCGGTTCAAACCACTGACCCCCAGCCAGTTCGAACCGACGGTGCAGGTTCCGGTTCATGAACCGGCGGTTCCGAACAGCCGGTTAACCACCGGGCCGGTTGTCACGACCGCATTTTCTAAGGATAGAAAACACGGTTGATCGCGACTAGGGGAGGATTAAAGAAGCGGGGAAGAAAGGGGAAAATCAACACAACTCAACCACAACCCGAAACAAATGGGAATAGCTCGAAATAAATCAGAGTTTTGAACAAAATAGACTTGAGTCTTTTAAGATGCACAACGGAAGCAAATGAACGCGGTTCCATGTATGAAGACATGAACCTCCGAGAGTCAAAATCTGACTGAAGTAAGAGTCTTGTCTCAATAGCACTTCCTCCACCACTTCGCTGCTCAACCTGCACATTTAGAAATATATGCAGGGCTGAGTACAAAAAGTACTCAGTGAACACATTGCCGAAAATTACACATATACATTTAAAAATATTGTCAAGCCATCATCACAGTAACACTCGGGGGTGTTATTAAAAATGCCCGAGCTTACTAAAAATATTCACATTGGACTGCAGTCCCTTTTTTTCCTGTACTTAGCCATATCTGATCACATTGTGCCGTCGAGATGGTGTTCTCGCACGGTCACCTTCTCTGCCCAACATGTCAGAGGTATTCTTGTGCCGGGAAGGTGGCCACCTTCCTCGGTCACCTGCTCTGCCCAACATGCAGAGGGAGCTTGTGTACACTAGTCCGAGTGGGGACACCACCCTCACTGGGACCCGAATTCGATTCACATATATCATCATTCATAATTCACTTGGCCGTAGCCAACAGATAGGCATCATACACAAAACATTTATGGCAAGACAACATCACTTGAAACAACAACGAACATAGGTTCGAGTTTTCATAAAATATCACCTTAAAATAATTTGCATTTTTATCCACATTAGTATGTAGGATAAGAAAGTTCACCTGGTTCGTTTAGTTCCTTTAACTTGAATTTCTTACTCCGACCTTACTTGCGGAGATAACCTTACTTGCGGAGATAACCTTTCTTACTTGCGGAGATAAGAAAGTTCACCTGGTTCGTTTAGTTCCTTTAAAGAAATTTCGTCCCGAAATTTAGGAAGTACTTAGACAAAAGGCTCGGGATATTTCTCCTCTAGCTCCCATGTTGCCTCTTCTTGTCCGTGGTTTTTCCACAAAACCTTCAGTGTAGTAATCGACTTGTTCCGAAGTGCTGCACCTTTCGGTCTAGTATTTCTACCGGCTTTTCTTCGTAACTCAGGTTAGGCTCTAGGGCGATTTCCTCGTGGCGAATCACATATTTTGGGTCGAACACGTACCTTCAAAGTTGGGAGACGTGGGATACGTTGTGTACGTTCCCAAAGTTGGGTGGTAATGCCAAGCGATATGCTATTGGGCCCACTTCTTCCAGAATTTCATAGGGTCCAATAAATCGTGGTTTCAGCTTTCCCTTGAGTCGAAATCTAGTTATTCCTTTGAAAGGGGATACTTTCAAAAAGACCTTCTCTCCGATGTTAGATTTCAATTCGGCTCGACGTTCATCTGCACAGGATTTTTGCCGGTCTCGCGCTTTCTTGAGGGTCTCACGCGAGGAAATATAGAGTTGATCTAATCGTTTTAACTTTGATAGGAACTGAATTTGGGATTCCAAGAGAAATATTCGAATCGTTCTTGCTTTGTGTAGGCTCCAAGGTAACCATGAAAATAACACGATTATAATTATTTCAATTACATGAGTGTTTGGGTCACCACAAACTTTCACCAGTAGCTTGCAACAAAGGTTTTCATGAAGTGCAAAGACTAGGCTCAATTTGGCTCATTATGCTCACTTCCAGAAAAGAAAAGATACAATTTCAAAGGGCTTGAGCTATACCCATAGAGCTTGGGAATTTTATTGTTGGAAGAGCTTGCTAGATGGAATAAATTGCAAAAGTGGGGTATGATGAATAGAATGCAGATGTCAATAATAAGTTGCCAATAAATTAATCAAAATGAACAGTGAAGTAGAAAAGTTTCCAGTATCTCCAGATGATAACATGAAGACCTGAGATGGAGGGTTACAAATGGATTTGAAAATAATAGGAAAAACAAACAATCGTAATTTGCTCGACAACACTGTGATAGAAGATCATATCAAGGAAATTTTAGAGTTTGTAAGCAATTCAGGGAAACTAACTAATAAAGAGGGCAACAAGAGGAAATTAGCCAAGGGAGAAGCAATATGCTGGCTTTAACATGGAGCTTGCAGAAAAGCTCAAATCAAGAGACAACAGTCATATTTGAATTCAGAAGATGAGAGTACTCATGTAAAACAAAGAGCTTGTCAATAAGTATGTCTGAAAACACAAAGGGTCAAATTAAAAGGTTTAAGGTCTCAACAGATGGCTGTTCCTATATAGTAAGACTGAAAATGATTGGGCTCAAGTGGATTTGAGAAAGAAGAATAACAAGGAACTACCCTTTTTGGTCAACAACATCGTGATACTATATCACGTTAACGAATTTACAAAGTTTATAACCAAGTCACGGAAATTAATTAGTAGAGAAGACAACCAGAGCAAACTAGTTCGGGAAGAGAGCAAATTACTTTAGACTTGGAGTTGCTAAATAGCTCAAAGCATGATGGAATAATTATAGTGGGATTAAGAAGAAGTGACTATTCTTTATAAATTAATGAGTGTCAGCAAGCACATTTGAAAACACTAAAGATCTACTAATGATCTTTGAAGAATATATTATCATTGAAGAGACAATAGTTTAGGGAAACATGTTCATTATGAAGGCTATAAATAAAGCAGCTCCTAGTATAGAAGTTTGGTGGCAAGAATTCAGAGAGTCAAAGTATTGCTTTTATACAGAACGAGTAAAGAAGGACCGTAGTCACTGGTGGTTATCAGAAAACATGAGGGAGCAAGCTCAAAACTGAAAGTGATTCACAACCTTGACATAGAAGAGGGAAAATAATGGCACATTACCTTGCAAAAGAAGGCATTTAATATCTTAATTCAACAAAAAGTATTTTGATCAAGGGGGTGCGAGAAAATGACATTCATGGGAATCCAAGTAAGCGTTGCTGATGAATCATCTTGGTTAACTACAATGGTGATACTCCCTTGTTTAATTCCTTATAGAGGATGGTAAATGAGTTATGGGAAACTTTCGTCACAAGCTACTTTCACCTTACGATCACGTCAGATGACCATATGTGGAGATTATGACTCCTTGGTACTCTCGGTTCGTCAGAACTGTCATCCTCGTAACACGCCGTTTCTGTTTACTTATTATTGTAAAGCTAGATTCTTTGTTTACATTGTAATCATATTCTCTTGCCATGTATGTGTTCATCGCTTAGTTGGATCAAAGGTATAATCCTTTGGAGTGATTGGATTGTCAAGAAAGACAATGGCTAACCCAGATTATTCATGTCATTGGGACGTAAAAACATCGTTTTGTTCTATGTTGGATTACTTTTCTCGTGACGAAACTTTTTTTCTTATCGTGTACTTTCTTATCGTCGCTCAAGAAAGCGAGAAATGTTCATACTGTACTTCTAAGTTCGAGTTCATATTGTGTTCTAGAAGGAACGCATAACTAAGTATTCTAAGTTCTTGGAAATTTTGATTTCCCCATTCTAGCAACATGATTCAATTACTAACTCAGAAAGAGATATCATTTCACCAACTCAAAAAGAGATATCATTTCACCAATTGGTACCAGACTCGTATACTTTATACTTTCATATTTCAGTAACTTTTTCCATTCAGGAAAGTTACTTCTTTTATTCATGCATTCACAGTCTTTAGCCAAGAAAAGACATACTAACTCTTTTTTTTAAGCACGCTACCAAATCAAGAAACATCAACTCTTTCTTTAAACTCAGTATTTTCATCTTTTCACTCAAATTAACTGCAAGAGCTATTTGTCCATTTCAAACTTTTAAATATCTTGACTTTCTTTTGAAAAAAAAAAAAAAATTACCTTTTTCCTCGTTGAGCGCGATAGGAGGGAAGTGCTAAGAGCATTTTCATCGATTAGACAGTCTAGTGGAACAAGGCTAGACCAAAGATTTTCAAAGAAGACTCTCGATTCAGAGCGAGAAAGAATGCTCTGATACCACTCTGTCACGACCGCATTTTCTAAGGATAGAAAACACGGTTGATCGCGACTAGGGGAGGATTAAAGAAGCGGGGAAGAAAGGGGAAAATCAACACAACTCAACCACAACCCGAAACAAATGGGAATAGCTCGAAATAAATCAGAGTTTTGAACAAAATAGACTTGAGTCTTTTAAGATGCACAACGGAAGCAAATGAACGCGGTTCCATGTATGAAGACATGAACCTCCGAGAGTCAAAATCTGACTGAAGTAAGAGTCTTGTCTCAATAGCACTTCCTCCACCACTTCGCTGCTCAACCTGCACATTTAGAAATATATGCAGGGCTGAGTACAAAAAGTACTCAGTGAACACATTGCCGAAAATTACACATATACATTTAAAAATATTGTCAAGCCATCATCACAGTAACACTCGGGGGTGTTATTAAAAATGCCCGAGCTTACTAAAAATATTCACATTGGACTGCAGTCCCTTTTTTTCCTGTACTTAGCCATATCTGATCACATTGTGCCGTCGAGATGGTGTTCTCGCACGGTCACCTTCTCTGCCCAACATGTCAGAGGTATTCTTGTGCCGGGAAGGTGGCCACCTTCCTCGGTCACCTGCTCTGCCCAACATGCAGAGGGAGCTTGTGTACACTAGTCCGAGTGGGGACACCACCCTCACTGGGACCCGAATTCGATTCACATATATCATCATTCATAATTCACTTGGCCGTAGCCAACAGATAGGCATCATACACAAAACATTTATGGCAAGACAACATCACTTGAAACAACAACGAACATAGGTTCGAGTTTTCATAAAATATCACCTTAAAATAATTTGCATTTTTATCCACATTAGTATGTAGGATAAGAAAGTTCACCTGGTTCGTTTAGTTCCTTTAACTTGAATTTCTTACTCCGACCTTACTTGCGGAGATAACCTTTTGAAAACAAACAACGTACTAATAAGACTCGAGAAATTCACATACTTATAGGAATGCATGCCCCTACTTTATTTTTATTTTTTTCATTTGTTCACCGTTAGAAAATTTTAGAAATTTTCATATTAATTAAATTGGGAAATTTAATTAATAGCACTTCTTTATTAAACTTAATTATTTCTGTGATTTGAGAACGTCGTCTCCCTCTTTCTTTCCATTTCCTTAGCGGCCGCCCGAGGCGTCGCGGGGCGATGCCGGTCGACCGCTTATGCCCATAATTCTTCCGTTGGCTCCTCGTATTTTCCATCATAATATCGAACAAAAATCCCAAAATTTATTTAAGCACATAATTGAATTATCGCAACTATTTCCCTTTGCTAAGAAAAATTATATGTTTTCCGGACTTGGGATAAATTATTCATACTTCAAAAATTATTTCGAAATTAATTAAATAACTCCTAAAAATTTATTCAATCCCACAGTTAACTTATCATAATAATTTCCCACCGAGAATTTATATTTATTTTTGTAATAAAGGAGTGCTCATTTCAGTTGGAAGAAGAAGAGAAGAAGAAGGAAGCTCGGCTTTTGAGCTCGGCTTTGAGTTCGGCTTTGAGCCGAGAAGACAGTTGGTCTTGAGCCGAGAAGCAAAGGAGTTCGGTTTGTGTACCGAGAAAGGAGTTCGGTTTGTGAACCGAGAAGGGAGCTCGGTTGTGAGCCGAAGAGAGTGCTCGGTTGTGAGCCGAAAAGAAAGTTCGGTCTTGAGTCAAGAATAGAGTTCGTCTTGAGCCGAGAAAGAAGAAGCAACAGTTCGGTCTTGAACCGAGAAGGAAGTTCGGCCTAGAGAAACTAGCCGTTGGAGCAGCAGTTAGTTAGCCGAGATGTAGCAGTTATTCTTCTTGCTTTCTTGATTCTTCTTGTAGTTAGTTAGTAGCAGTTGCTACTTGATTGTAGAGCTTTAAATAGCTCAAAACCATGTACGTAGTCAGTAGTGAAAATCAATAAAGAGTTTTCAAGTTTTCTCTCCAAGATTACCATCTTCGATACTCTAAGTGTGAGTGTGTGTTCTTCTGCATTGTGAGTTATCATACAACTGTGAGTGTGTGTGTGATTCACCTGAGTGTGTGAAAGTCTTGTGCGTATTGAATCCCAACAATTTTGGCCTTGGAAATATTCTAAAATTAATTAAACAATTCCCCACAATTAATTCAATTATCAACCCAATGATTTATTTACAAAACCCAAATTCTCCACTTTTCTCTTAAATTAATATTCTAAAGCCCCATAACAATTTAAGTGGAGCCCAACTTAAATAGATCATCCAATTAATTTATTAAGCTCAATTTCCTTAAATAAAGCAAAAGCCCAAATCTTTATTTTCTCCAAATTAATTTAGGGCCCAACTCCAAAATTAAAGAGGGAGGCCCAACTATATTCTCTCCATCCACACGCCTCTCTCTTTCTCTCTCCCTATTCCTATCTTCTATCTCCGTCAGAATCGAAGAAGCTCTCAACACCACCGATAACCCAATCACCGTCACCTACGGCTGCGAATCATGCCCGATCGCCGCCCGCGCCGTTGTCTGCGACCCCTGTCGGTCAGCCTCCCCCGCAACCGTCACCGCTGCGATTCGCCGCTGTACCCGACGTGAATCGAACGCGCCATCCTCTGATCTGGAGTCAGACGCGCCACCATTGCACCACGAATCCTCGCCGGAGTCGCCGTCGCAGTGAAGAAGTTCTGCCGCCGATCCGCCGGTCGCTCAGCGCCGCTGGTTTCTGCTGCCGTCACACTCCGTCGCCACAAAACCCCTAACCGAAACCAACTTCTCATCGTCGTCCATCCTACGCCACCTATTGCTGAAATCCTCCGGTTTCAATCCGGCGAAATCGCCACCTGCTGCTCAATTACCGCTCGGACAGCCCCAATTCACTGCTCGGCAGCCCCGATTAACTCCTATTCCTCCCCGATTTACCCCGAAACGTCCCGGAACTAACCCGTTCAGCCCCGAAAGACTCCGACCCCGCGAAAGGTAAGTTCTTTACTCAATTTTTATGTTAATTCACACTTTCCGATTAATTGACGTGGTATTCAGTTGTATTGTTCGGTTCTTGCGGAATATTGATTCTGTTTGGTGCGAGGTTGATGTATGAAAATACTATGCTTACGAACTGTAATTTATCTCGATTGAAAAGGAGTATACCTTTAATGGATTTTGAGAGATTAACCGATAGCTCCCTCCTTCGAATTGGGTTCTTGATTTCTTGAGAGAATGAAGCTTGGTTTCTTGATTGCAGAGAACGAATAAGAGAAATTTGATTGTGCCGTGAATAATATAGAGGAAGATGATTTGGTTTAGACGTGGGAGAGATTTAGGGAGTGGGAGAGAGATTCATGGGAGAGAGGGAAGGATGTGGAAAATATCAAAGAATCATTAAATACTTGATTTACAAACTTGGTGACCAAGTTTGATTAAATTATTATTATTATTATTATTATTATTATTATTATTATTATTATTATTATTATTATTTTATTAATTATTTGAGTATTTGCTTACTTAATCATTTAATTTGATGTAGGTATAATCGGTTCAAGTTTGTGGCCGTCCATGTTGAAGTACCCGCTTCCATACGATGTATAAATTAAATTTTGTTGGACTTTTGTTGGATGTATCGGACATTAAAATTTTTATTTGGTGTTATTAGTTTTTTTTTTTTTTTTACTTGAAATATTCGTTCGAGAACGAAGCGACGATTATTTATAATTCCAAGATAAATTATCATACATGAAAATGGCAGATTTCGAATACTACAACGATCACTTATTATTTATCTTTAGGCTAATAATAAAAATAAGGTACGAAAGTTCGGGTTGTTACACCGGTTGGGTTTGTGCATGCTTAACCACGTAGTAATGAATATTTGCTCCAATGTTTTACTGATATGTGCAGGAGCACAGCACATGCCACACTCCAGGCCGATTTGATTGAATAGGTATGAGCACGTACGGGAGAGGGCGCAGCATGAAGAACGTGTGTGATTTTCTATAGATTAAATTTTCTTTATATAATTTTTTCATTACTTTAATACGATGAAAATTTAGTGCTCAATTTTAGTTTATTTAATTATAGTCGTTTTTTCTAATTATGTGTAGTCCGATAATTTTAATTATAATTAAATTAAAATATAAAAATAAAAAATTAAAGTGAAAAGTGGCTAAAAAAGTGTCCACTATTGCTGTGGACACTTTTTTTTATAGGCAAAGTGGCTGTGGACAAAAAAAGTGACGGGGCTATTGGAAGTGTAGATA
The DNA here is from genome assembly GCF_004379255.2 of Salvia splendens. NCBI lineage: Eukaryota > Viridiplantae > Streptophyta > Magnoliopsida > Lamiales > Lamiaceae > Salvia > Salvia splendens. Next base: position 9,023,123 of record NC_056038.1, read on the forward strand.
TACTTCTATGCAAAATATAAATAACCATTTGTAACAATACCACTGTTGTTTTCTTTACATTGCCTTTGCTTTTTACTGGCGGTGTATGTCTAGTTTTTGTCACATCTGTACATTTTCTAATTCAAACCTCAAAATTCCAACTGCGTTGCTGAGTGAACTATCCTCGTCCAAGAATGAAGGTGCCTTGTTTTATTAGCACCATGAAAGGAATTAATATGAGATTCATTCCTACTGAATATATTATATGAAAAGATACAAAGGGAGGAAAAGAGCTTAGATTGGCGGTTTCTCCAAGAGAGAGAACCGAATGAGAGAACTAGATTAATAATTTAATTCTTCCGAATGAGAGAACTAGATTAATAATTTAATTCTTCATTCTGCTTGATAATAATAAAAGACTCGACACATATTTATAATATGTGTGGTACAAAAAGATCTCATATAAACTAGGAAAGTAAATCAAAAGCAATTCAAATCCTAACCACTATGGAAAATAAATAAAATCAGAACAACTAAATAATACTAAAACATAAATAAACTAATAAATCTACGGAGAGAATATTAGCTCTCTTCCGGAATAAAATAGAATATCATGTCCCTATCACACGATTAGATTAATTTATATGAGTATGTTTTGATTATTGTAGTGTATGTTGTTTCATTTTCCATGTTTGTAATTATCAGCGTTGTTAATCATATGCTTTTTTGCAATGATGCATCTCTGCTTCTTAATGTTGTACTGAGATACATTGCTGAAGAAACAAGAGGCCCTTTAGATTTCTTAAATATAGAACCTTAATTGTCAGAAGAAATTCTTCCTTCGTTTATTAATATACTCGAGCAGAGTAGCAATGCTAATAGTATACAAGAGAAGAGACCAACTTTTTGGGCTCTGGCTAATGGAAAGCTATAATATGCTAAGTGTGGAGGTTAAAATAATGAGTAAAGAATACTGGTAGAAGAAAGCAGCATAGAATGATAATCAGTAAACAATGCTAGTAGAAGAGAGCTGTGTAGAATAGTTGGTTCCAAGTATCTGGCAAGCCGGGTAGGCACCAATGGCTACAGTCGGCAGAATGGTCGGGGTTAGCTCGCTGTCCAGGGGTAAGGTCGCCGCTGTAGATGGAGGGATGGGCATCCTTCCTCATGGCGGAGAGCATGGTAATGTCGAGCAAGAAGGGAGGCTTGTTCATTGAACTCAGCACTGCCTGCACCACCTTCATTTGATCAGGGTAAATTCCCGGGTACCCCGAAGTCCCCACCATTGGCATTGTCTCTCCGTAACAGCTCTTCGCTCTCGTTATAGCTCCTGCACTCAATTCACTTGGGCTGCACACCAATAACTATTTTCAGAGAGAGACATACTAATAGTACAATTTTATAATTTCTCTTTCAAAACTACAACCCAACACAAACAGTATTAGACACCCACTACAAATCTTACGGTCAGAGCATCCGCAGCTGCGGACGTCGGACCGGCGTGCCGAATGTCCGCCATTAGGTGAGCGACCGGTGGACGCGGACGTCGTCGGGCGACGGCCGCCATTGCGGGTTCCCGACGGACGTCCCGATTTTTAAATTTTTTTTTTAATTCAAAATTGCAATATTTAATTTGTAGTAGAGCAAATCATATGATTAAAAACAGCATAGTTTAACAAATAAATTTATTAATTTTTTTAGAAATTCAATTGGTATTTATTAGGTCATTCGCAACGCTGTCTCTTATCCGTCTCATCTCTTCACTATTCATGGGCTCCACTGTGCTTTTCATCTCATCTCTTAACTTAGAGACAGTGCTTGCAACCCTCCATCTCTTAATCATCCCATCCTCTAACTATTCATTTAATTTCATTTTTATTTTTATTTTCAACAAATTCAATTAATAAAAACACACTTCATTAACTAAAATAAAATTACAACTTAAAATTCTAAAAAAATAAAAAATCACATTAATAAAATCCTAAAAAAAATAAAAATTACATAATTTAAAATCTTCCGCTCACTCTCTCTAAATTCAAAATCTCAAAACTCAAAAAAGAAGAAAAAAGAGTAGTCTAATGGCGATCATGTGCGTCTACTGGTTGCCAAATTTTGCCCAAGTGTGCTCCATTAGATCCTCCTGGAGTTGGGTGTGGGCGGTAGAATCACGTGTCCTTGCCCGAACAGACAACCGAACTTGCATAAACGGATGCACTCCACTGCGAGGCGGACTACTTGCGGTAGAGCTTCCCAGGGTTTCAGGGTCGAACCAATTTCCCGCCCCAGGTCCTTCGTCGGCGACAATCATGTTGTACAAGATTATGCACGTATACATGATGTTGACCATATTATCCATAAACCACGTACGAGCCGGGGCTTTGATAATAGTGAAGCGAGCTTAGAGAACCTCGAACGCTCTCTCCACATCCTTGCGAGCAGCCTCTCGCTTCTGCGCAAAAAGAGCTTGTTTTTTGTTCATCGGCCTGTTGAACGTCTTCACGAAGGTTGGCCACTTCGGATAGATGCCGTCAGCAAGATAATACCTCATTTTATACTGCCGGTTGTTAGCGATGAAGTTGATGGCCGACGCTTTACCATTCAAAACTTCGATGAAGAGGTCGGATTGGTTGAGCACGTTGACGTCGTTGTTCGATCCGGGGACCCCGAAATACGCATGTCAAATCCATAGCCGGTAGTCGGCAACGGCCTCGAGTATAACAGTGGGGTGGGTGCCTTTGTGGCCGCTCGTGTATGACCCCCTCTACGCCACAGGACAATTCTTCTATTGCCAATGCATTCAATCGACGCTGCCAAGCATCCCGGGGAATCCGTGCACTTGTTCGTGAAATCGGAGCAGAAACTAACAATCTGCGGTGCTTGGCTTCCAGAGAAATTCGTCGGTGAAGGCTGCCCAGACGCCTTTGCAGAAGTTAATCAAACACATTCTCCCAGTGCTTTCCCTAATGTGGAGGTATTCGTCGAACAAATCCGCCGTTTGTTCAGTAGCAAGCTGGCGAATTGCTGCAGTACATTTCTATAACGTCGTGTGACTGGGACAGCCAAGGGCGTCGAACCCTTCTTGGAAGAACTCTTCCCGGGCTGCCAATGTATTTGCGATATACAGAAATAGCCGTTTTCGTATGCGGAAACGGCGACGGAAGTAGGTCTCTCCTCATACCCGGTTCTCACAGAAGTAATCGCGTACCAACCTTGCAGCGGCTTCCTCCCGGTTACGATGGATGTAAAGTCCGGGATCGCCTTTGAGGCGCCGCGGCTTCCTCCTCCTTACGTCGATCTTCTTCTAGCGATTCTTCTATTATTTGATGCATTTGCTCAAATGGATCCATGAATGGATTAAATTTGAGAGAAGAATAATGTTTTGAGATGAAGAATGTAGAGTGTGTGTTTGAGAGTGTTTGAGTGAGAATAGAGAGTTTTTTTTGTGGATTAATTTGTTGGAATGATTTGATATTTATAAAAGTGATTGGTGGCTTAAAAAATACAAAAAAAAATTAAAAAAAATTGTAAAAAAAGGCTATAAACGGCTAGTATAATTTTGGGATTTTTTTTATTTTTCGAATTTTTTCTGAATTTAAAAAAAGAAAAAAAAATACATTTTCAACGGAAATAAACGACGCCAACTCGCGGGCCGGCGAGTGGGCGTCACGGACGAACCACAGCTCGCCACGTGGCGAGACAGCTAGCGGTCTGCCTCTCCGCAACGAGACACGGGACGGGCTGGGGACGAGACCGGGACGAGACGGAGCCCGTAACGCTGTCTCGATGCGGTCTCGTCTCTGCGAGACGAGATAGAGCCCGCAACGAGATGCGTTGCGGATGCTCCTAGGTTCTTTATCTGCCCCAAAAAAAAAAAAGAATAGTAGAACTGCTTCAAGCCACCTAGTAACAGTGAAACTTCATTATTTGAGGTAAACCGCCATTTTAGGTAGAAACACAAGAAAGTCAAGTGTACATCCATTTCTCTGCAAGTTGAACCCCTACCTCCACCCCACCATATACTGCAATTTGAGCTTTACCACTAATTCCACTTGTTTACAAAAGCAAAAGGACACAAAGCAGTTCGAAACAAGCTGGCATTCAACAATAATTTCACACATTGACAGGGGAAGCCATTACTAGTTGTTCTCACAAAATCCCAATAATAATTTTGTCAATTCAAACCCCAAAAAGCAACCAAAAGAAAATAAAAACAGAGAGAGAGAGTATACTTGTAGTGTGTGGGCGAAAAGCCCTGGAAAAACACTTTGGTTCTACTAGTGTCAATGCTACTGTCGATCCATCTGGCCCACGTTCTCAGCCCTCTGTCCAACGCCACTGAGCGGTCCATATCTTGGTACATAGTCCCTCCCGCCTCCATATAATCCCACCTTTAAACACACCCCAATGCTTTTAAATCAACCAAATTTAACATAACTAATTAGGGATTTAAAAAAGAAAAAGAAAAAGGAGATGTAGTGTACCCTTGGAGAGATCCTTTGTGAGTCCACCAATGGCCGGTGTTGAATGAGAGAATATCAACACCCGCCCACGCATTCGCGTTGCCTCTAATCTCGTCCAGCCTCAGCATCCTCTTCCCCTGCACCGCATCGATGTCCACCAGATACGGCGCCCTGTAAAACGACACCGACACGCCATATTCCTGATTTCGCATCTCCATCATTATTCCGCACCACACCAAAATTCACTCACAAGCTGGAATCTAATTAGCCTTACCACAAATTTAAAAATGGAGAGAGGATCCCCTCTCGTGATCTGCGTGGGCGACGACGCCGGAAGCCCCGATGAAATCATGCAAACCAGCGACTGCCATTGGTTCCTCCCCAACGAATCCCCCACAAACATCACGCTCTTCCCCCTCAACCTCGTCAGAAACTCCACAGCATTGAACCTTTTTGAAAAAATCAACTAAAATGTTAATCAATTGCATCCTTAGATTAGGTATTTAGTTGAATTAGATATATACCTTGGGATTTGGCAGTTGAGGGGCTGCCATCGATACTTGAGGTAGTCGGAGTCGGGGCGGCCGTACATTTGGCAGTTGAATTCGGGGTCGATGATGGGGCAGGAGTACTGGTAGAGTGGATAGGAGTCGTCGCGGACCCAGGAGCCGGCGAAGAGGTCGCAGGAGCTGCCGTTGGCTTGGAGAAGAGGTCGCAGGAGCTGCTCATTGTGGTTGCGGTGGTTGCGAAGAACAAGCACCACTGATGAAACTATAATGAGATTCGAATGCAATTGCACCAATATAAAAGCATAATAAAGCGAAAAAGCGAGAGGAGGAGAGGGGAAGAAATGTGCTAGCCATGGAGGGAAATGTGCTAGCCATGGAGGGAATACTCATTGTGCGCGGTGTTTTGTTTTGTTGGTTTTGTTAAAATATTCTCTTTTTTTCTTTTTATTGTAGTGTTGTGTTGTGTGCATGTGAAGGTGGCTGCCATTGGTTCACGTGTCTATCAATCTAAAAATAAATTGGCGCAATTGCATCTAATCACTTTTTGTGCATGTGAAGGTGGCTGCCATTGGTTCGTGTTGCCTCTAATCCCATTTCCCACGCTTTTTGTGTAAAGGGGTTAAGAGTTTTCGATCCCATTTTAAAAGTTTCTTTATTTCACCGTCGGAATTCGATTCTTCAAATTGTCCAAAATTTTCAAATCTGAATTATGAAACTCAATTCAATGCAAAAGATTTGAAATTGTAAAAATAATACAAAAAACTTAAAATTCAATCCAAAAATTGAAAATCCAATACTAAAATCTGAACATTTAATACTATCAAATACCATTAGAATTGTTCAATATAGGTTTTATATTTAGTTAATTTATAATTATATTTTTATTATATACTTATACAGCTATATTTCGGATTTTGGGTTTCTGATTATTTTGGATTTTAAAAAATCTGATATAATCCGAGATTACAAAATTTTTAAAAAGTCCGAACCGAAAATTCAAAATATTCGATCTGTATTTTAAATTTTTGGTGTTATTTGGTTTTGATCGAATTTTGGATTATGGATATTTTGCTCGTATCTACCACTTTCCCACGCTTTTTGCGTAAAGGGGTTAAAGCCATCCGCAAAGTGTCTCGTTGCCATCTCTATCTCGTCTCGGCGAGACGAGACGGCGTTGCAGCCGCGCCAGCTCGCCATGCGCCAGAGCCACGTGGCGCGCGCTGGCGCTAGGCGTGACGCCCACTCGCTGGCCCGCGAGTAGGCGTCGTCACGCTGACGCAATAAATAATTTTTTTAAAAAAAATTGATTTTAATAAAAAAATAAATTAAATTAAAAAATTTAAAAAACGGTCATATGACCGTTCAACGGTTTTTTTTTTCCTTTTTATTTTTTTATTCTATAAATACTCCTCTTTCATCCTCATTATACACACAAACACACATCTATTCTTCCCAAATCATCTCCATTTTCTCTCCAATTTTCATCTCACCTCTCCAATTTTCTTCACAAAATGTCCGGCGACGGAAACTCTAGCGGCTCCGACGGCTTTGACATAAACGCGTTTGGCGACTGGGGGGGGCATGTACACTGTCTTGGGTGGTTCCGGTTCGTCAACGCCGGCGGCGTACCAACCACCCCATTTTAATGTGGATGCATAGGCTCGTCCCTCCGCCCCGAGGTATGAAGGGGTTGGCAGCGGAGGTGTGCATAAAAACCGATCACATGAATTTGATCTATTTAGCTAATTATTTAGACAAATTCTATTCGCGTAATTTTCTCACATATCATGCTCATAACTTGAATTATAATCATGCTTTAGATCAAACAATCCCTAAAACATGCATACTACGGAGTTAGCCAATTTACCTCGTTGATTCACTTAAGAATCGAAGATGGCTTGCGTCTTCTCCACGTGAAGATCTTCAGAACTCGACCTCGGATCTTCTGACTGGTGTCCCGAACTGTAGAATGATATTTGTGTGGGAAAATCTCACCAGTGTACTAGGACTTAAATAACGAAGACAGAAATCTGCTCACGGAAGGAGAAGAATTTCGATCCTCTCTCAAATCTGAGGTGGACGAAATTTTGTTATAAAAAAAAGTGTTTTCTGTCTCCTTTATTCTCCTATTTATATTAAGTCACGTATTGGGCCCAGTCAGGGATCTAAGGAAGAATTTGGACATGTCCTCACCCAATTAGCTTTTTACTAATTAAATTGAACCCACAATTTAATACAAGCTCATATTGGAATATTACAAGCAGCCACTACAGAAGTAATATTGCACTGCCTTTCCAAATCCGAAATTACAAGTATTCCGGGTTTGTTTTATTTGTTTAATTTATTTCCCGCGCTTAAGATAGAAACATCCATTAATTAATTAATGTCTGCTATGGACTTAATTAATTAACATATTTTAATTTCCAAGAGTGGACTTAGCACGAAACTCTTATTTATTATTCATAGAGTAATCAAACTCCAACTAGCTAGGTTCCGAATAATAAAACCTTGTTTCGAGCTCCTCTTGTGGATGTTATCAAACGAGACTCTCCTAGCGCACGATTCAATATAATAGCAATCCTAGCACCGCCAGATAATGATCACCACTACCCAATATACCTGGATCGTTGGGTGATGAAAAACCCGCACCTTTGGTAGGTCAAAGTAGTAGATACTCAATATCGTATGCTCAATGCTAACGTACATTGATTAAGAAATTAATTATCAAGACCTCGTCTTTCAGTAGATAGCATAAAGACTTGTCTTGCTATTCGATACATTCAGTGCTATACCACACCAACGTCATCATATTTCAATAAGCCTTAGAAATCATCGTACTGACATTGCAACATTTCACGATAGGTAGTCTAGGCCTATCTAGGTTGTGAAATTCTTATTTTTCTTTGTTCAGGACTGACCGCGTACCTTAAATTGAGCGCGGCCCACAACCGGTCTACTAAAACAAAGACTTAGACTTTGTTATGTTCACTTATACATTTAAATATGCAATAAACATCCATTAAATGTAAAACATAACCACATTACGACAAAAATAATCTGTTGCATTTATTGGAAAATAATAATCAGAGTTTTACAGTATTCAATCACTCGAAAGGTGATTTCTAGTATACAAACCCTAACAAGGTATTCGCAGGGATTATCCCAAATTAAAATATGTTAATTAATGAAGTCCAGGGCTAGGCGGTGGAAGCTCCAGGATGAACCCTATCCGGAAGGAGGACGAGACAGTGGAAGCTCCAGGGCTAGCGCATTCGACACCGTGGAGGAAGAGGGGGAAGCGGCCGAGGAGAAGAAGGATGTAGGCCGTCATCCATACAGCCGCAAGGACACGATGACTCTGTACAACGCCTGAGTCAGCGTCTAGTACGACCCCATCGTCGGGAATCAACAAACCAGGAAGTGTTTTTGGGAAAAGGTCATCGACGCCTACAGCGAGATTAAGCCAAAGGGGTCCCGCCGCCGCACATTGAAAATGCTCCGCAGTCATTTTGACCTGGTCGACAGAGATGTCAAAAAAATTTGCGGGATCTACAAAAATGAAGCGGCGAATTATCAAAGTAGAGCAAGTGGAGCCAACATTCTGAGAGCGGCTTTGCGAGACTTTTTTGACGACAACGGCAAAGAATTCAAACATGTCGATGTTTGGGAGGTGGTCAGAGACGAGGAAAGATGGGCTGGTGGTGTCCAGTCCAACACAGGCTCGACCTCGAAACGCACGAAGCACGCGGTGGGTGGCCAATATTCGTCTAGTGAGGGCGGTTCAGGCAGCGCCGCACAAGAGTTTGCCTCACAGGAGGTTGAGGGCACGGCCACCGATGCAGGAGGTCCTCTCGTGGGCGCCGTCGGCCGCAAGGGACCAAGGCGGCGAAGGCGGCTAGAGGGAGGAGGGGCCGAGGCGAATCAAGCCAGGCGGGTTTGGTCTCAGGCTCGAACACCCTGTTGTCCATGTACTTGACCGCCACGATGGCGGACACTTCCCGTATGACGCCTCCACAATATCAAGCCCATCTTGCCGGAATTGAGTGTATGGCAAGACAAATTGGTATTCCGCCTCCAGGTAGCTTGAGTGCACCGCCACCGCCTTCGGGGGATGATTCGCCGGCAGAATAGTTTTTTTAATTTCTATAAAATTGTATTTTAAATTATGTAATTTTTAATTTTTTTTAGATTTTAATTATGTATTTTTATTTTATTTAATGAAGTGTGTTTTTTATTAATTGAATTTGTTGGAAATAAAAATAAAAATGAAATTGAATGAATAGTTAAGGGATGAAATGGTTAAGAGACGGATAAGAGATGGGGGGTTGCAAGTGTTGTCTCTCAGTTAATAGATGGAGTGAAAAGTACAGTGGGGCCCATGAATAATTAAGAGATGAACCGGTTAAGGCCATCCACAACGCTGTTGCTATACCGTTCCTTAAACTACTATTTGCAGGCCTCACTGTACTTTTTTACTCCATTCCTTAACTAAGGAACGGAACCTGCAACCCTCCGTTCCTTATCCGTTTCTTAACCGTTCCTTAAATTACTATTCATTCAATTTCATTTTTAATTTTTATTTCCAACCCTATTCAATTAAAACAAACACACCTCATTAAAAAACACACAACATATAAAAAAATTACAACTTAAAATTCTAAAAAAAAAACACAATTAAAATCCTAAAAAATTAAACGTTGCATAATTTAAAATATAAATTTAAAGAAAATAAAAAAACTACTCTGCCGGCGAATCATCCCCCGAAGGCGATCGAGGTGGAGGGGGAGTCGGAAGGCCAAGTTGTGCTGCCATATGCACAATCCGTTCCACCAGGCCGCGTATTGGGAGGGTGAGATGCGGGAAGTGTCCGCCATTGTGGCAGTCATGTACACCGCCATAAGGGTTTTCAAGCCTCCCCCCGAGCCCGCCTGGCTTGATTCGCCTCGGCCTTTCCTCGCTCTAGCCGCCTTTGCCGCCTTCGTCCCTTGCGGCCGACGACGCCCATGGCTGGATCCCCCGTCATCGCCGGCCGTACCCGCAAACTCCTGCGGTGCACCCTATTGTCCGCCGCTGCCCTCACCGGTGTCACCAGACGAGTATTGGCCACTCGCCATGTGCTTCGTGCGCTTTGAGGTTGAGCCCGAGCTGGAGCGGATACCTCCAGCCTACCTTTCCTCTTCCTTGACGATCTGCCAAATATCAACATATTTGAATTGTTTACCAATGTCCTGGTTGTAGACGAGCAAAGCCGCCCTCAGAATGTCGGCTCCCGAAGCTCCTCTTTGGTAGTGCGCCGCTTCGATCGAGTAGATGCCGCAGAATATTTTGACCTGTTTGTCGACTCGGCCAAAGTGAGAGCTGAGCATCTTATATGTGCGCTTCCGGGACCCTTTAGGCTTAATCTGGTGGTTGATCTCGGTGATCTTTTCCCAGAAGCACTTGTTGGGTTGTTGATTCCCGACGATGGGATCGTACGAGACGGTGATCCAGGCGTCGTACATCGCCATCGTTTCGTTGTTGCTGTACGGATGCCGGCCTAGATCCTCCTCTTCCTCCTCCTCCTCCTCGTCCTCGCCCGCCTCTGACTTCGCCCTGGAGCTTAGCCTGCCTCAGCCTCCTCCCCCAGAGTGGGTTCAACGGGGAAATCCTCCCGAATCTGGGATAATCCC